>NW_020173114.1:2997577-3017100 GCF_003031525.2 Neophocaena asiaeorientalis asiaeorientalis
CTAGGCCAGAGGGAGTATAAATTGGTTCAGCTTATCTGGTGGACAATTTGGCACTAGGTATCAAGAATCTCCAAATATTCATGCCCTTTGATCCAGTAATTCTACTTCTAGTAATTCACTCTGAGAAAATAATCATGATATGGTAGAGATTAAGCTAAAGAATGTTCATTGCAGTATTATTCATAATAGTTAAAAACTGAAAACAAACTAAATTTCTAGCCAGAGTAAGATGGTAAAATAAATTCCCATACAGTCAGATGATAGAATATTTTGAAAGAATTAGAAAGTGTTAGAAAAAGCATGATACAAAAGTACACACATACACACAGTATAAAATCTATTTTGGTAAAGCAAGTATGCCCATTTTGTTTGGGAAAAACAAATCAGTATCCAATATTCATTGTGTATTTACTATGTGTGCTAGGCAACATACCAAGTACTTCATGTATGCTATTTCACTTAATCTTCAAAACAAACCTATGGGTTACAATTATTACTCTTATCCTTGCTTTGTGGAAATGAAAATTGAAGCTGAGACAGTTGAAATAACTTTCCAAGACCAAGAAGGTAGTAAGTGGCAGAACTGGGATTGAAACTACGTCTATATGATGACAGAGATTGTGGTCTTTAACAATATGTTATACTATTTACATAAACATACAAAAAACTGGAATTTAATAATCCAATATATTAAGTTATTATTCCTGATGTTGCAATTACCATTGCTTTTTTTCTTCTTTAAATTTATTTTCCAAGATATCTAACATGAACACCTATCTCTTTTATAATTGGAGAAAAAAGATACTAAAATTTGGTACTCTTTCACTGATCCTTTCTCCATTTACACAGGCATGCACACACACACACACACACACACACACACTCACACACAATATACATATATGTAAAATCTGTCCTTCCTCCAGCACAAATTTTCTTCAACCTTCAAAATTCTGTCATTACCATTCTCTCTCTATGTGTACTTCTTTAAAGAGGCTCGGAAGGATCCCACTAATGTAGGAGAGTTCTAGTCCCTGCCTTTGAGGGACATATCAATCTTTCTTTTCTCGCCTAGTTGCCAATTAACAAAACTCCATTAGAGCCCATTACCACCAAAGCAATGATACAGCCTTCAGTCTTTGCACACTAAAAACAAATCATTTTTGTAAACCCATTCTTGTTTTCAAGCCTTATTTATAACTGCCCAGGATGTGAGTGCATTTTTTTCCCTGTTCTACACATCACCCATCATCAGCAATAAGAGCTCAATGCCTGGACGTTTGCTACAATTGTGGGATGATGATGATGACGAGGAGGAGGATGAGGAGGAGGAGGAAGAGGAGGAAGAGAAGGAGGAGGAGGAAGAGGAGGAAGAGGAAGAGAAGGAGGAGGAAGATGAGAAGGAGGAGGAGGAGGAAGAGGAAGAGAAGGAGGAGGAAGAGGAGGAGGAGGAGGAAGAGGAAGAAGATGGAAAAGAAGGCCAGTAAAGCCATAGTTCATTCTGCCACAGTCATGTTGCCTACAGCAAGACGCAGCATGGATTATTTCAGTTTGAAAGGAAGCAGATGTATACGGTGGGTGGGAGGGTGTCATATTTACAGCCCTGATCTTTCAGCAAACATTTATTGAGCAAATACCATGTGTCATGTGCTACAGTAGACGTTCAGTCTACAAAGATGAATAAGGCCTCGTTTTCTGCCCTCGTGGAGCTAATAAACTGGTTGGGAAGAAAGGCTAAATATATAATTTGAGACCTGATCAGGAAGGACCTTGTTAAGGAGTTTTGATCTTATCCTTTGGGTATGGAGAGTCCTCAGAAGTTTTTAAAGTTGTGACATAATCTGACTTGCTTATAGAGGAAGTACTCTGATGAGAATGTAAAAAATGGAGTGACATCCAAGAGATTATCATGAGACTGAGGATTAGTCAAGGAAGAAATTATGCCAGTCTGAACCAGGGCAATGGGGATACTGATACATTCTGGATATTGACTTGACAAGTCTTCCTAACCAGCTGGGTTGGGAAGGGGCACGTGCAATGAGGGAGCAGGAAAACTCATAGTGACCTTTGAAGTTTTTGGCTTGAATGATTAGTGCTGGCGACACCATTCGCGGAGATAGGGAACATAGAAGGAGGATTCTTAAGTTGTTTTTAGAAATGCTAAGTTTGATGTTTCTAAAGGACATTATGTTGAGGTTTTTAGAAAACGATTGGGAATGTGGGTATACAACTCTTGAGAGAGGTCAGCATGGTGTTTGCTGTGATTCTGTCATACGTAAATGGATTCCAGTGAACACGGAAGGGGTTGTTTTTCCCTTCTGAGTGAGAGAGGAATCCAAAGTAGGTTTTTAAGCAGGCAAACCCTTTATATTTTCCATACCCTTACCCTAACATGCTGATGTAACCTGGTATGGTTTTCTAATTGTTTATTTAATTGTCTGCAAGCCCCTCGAGGGCATCGATTATACATAATGAATTTGCTGAACGGATTAATGGCTGCCTGGAGTGAGGAAATGGGAAACATAAATAGATTATATGGTCTTGTTTTTCCAAGAGTTGTTAACTCTATAAAGAGCAAACAAAGGAAGTGAGACCTGCAGGTTGCCTCTTGAACTCTCTTGGAGCCTCACTGTATCACAGCTCCATTCTTGACCCCTGGTTTCACACTGTTTCTAACTCCTCCCAAACCAGCCTATCACCAAGCCATTGTATTAGTTCAGGCTAGCGTCTTCTCACATCTGTATTGCTACAGCAACATCCTGATGGTTCCCCTCCAGCCCTGCATCCTCTAAGTCATTATCCACACTTCAGCCAGTACAGCATTTATACACTGTAAATCTGATCACGTCATTCTCTTGTTCAAAACATTTTAACGGCTCATATTATAATCACGGTAAGAGCCAAACTCCTTAGACTTATAATAGATCTCGCTGTCCCAAACCCTTCTGCTTACTTCTCTCCAGGCTTTCCTCTTTTACCAGCCTGCCTCTTTCTTCTTTCCCTCATACTCATGCTCTCTAGTCATGCTAGAGACCACACCTGTTCCCATGTGTCTTCTCTTTTTCTGGCCTCGGGACAATTGCACATGCTGTTCCCACAGCCTGGAGCCCTGCACCTTTCCTCCTGCCCTCTCAAACTGACTAACCCCTGTTTAGCCTTCAGGTCTGTGCTCAGTTATCCCCCCTGCCTGCAGGAAGCTTGCTCTGACACCTGATACCAAGACTTGGTTTCATGCTCATTATATGTCTATCCATGGCATGCCTACATTTCTCTCCTAGCTGTACTTAACACACAGCACCGCTTCAGTCTGTGGACCTTTCCTTGTCTGTGGACTGTGAGCTCTTTTCTCTGTTGTTCCCATCATCTAATGCAGTGCCTGGCACATAATAAGCCTTTTGCAAATATGTGATGGATGAGCAAATGTCCTGCAGGAATGAAGAAAACAGGAGCATGTAGCCTGGCAAAACAGGCTTCATGCTTTCTCTATATCTCGTCTGGGTTGAGCCAGCAAATGAGGTCACTGTTTAATCAATTGGTCCACTAAGTGCCATTAAACTAAAGCTTCTCATGCAGTCAGAGATGAAAGAAAACTGAAGTTGAAATTTTCCTCAGAAAAAGAGCAAGTACTGATATTTCAAAGAGAAGATGCTCAGATGAAACATATCCATCTCCTGGTTGTACTGGCAAGTGGGATGTTATTAGCATCCCTGATAAGCAATGAGATGGAGATGAAGCCCAAAGCACTTCCTCTTCTTCCTCCCCCCCTCCCCTTCTCTCTCTTCCTCTCTCTCTCTTCCTCTTTCTCCCCCCACCCCTCTCTCTTTTTCTCCCCTCCATCCCCACCTTGCTTCAGCAACAATCTTAAGACAAGGGAAGTGCAATTATGCAGTGTCTGTTTAAAATTTAAGAAGACAAAAATGAGTTGAGGGTTTTTTTTTTCCTTTTTGCAGGAAACAAATTAGCCCACAGTAGACTTGTGCCTGCAAGCAGCCCATTTAATTTGGTTATTTCCTACGTCTTGAGGCTAGCTTTCTCCCACTAATTCTGTCAGCCTTTTTCCATATCAGGGCTTATCTCTTCATTGTACCCAGAATCATGTGACAAGTGAGAGTCCTGGCTGTATTTTATCTATTCAATCACCCCACCACCACCATTCTTTATTCCAGAAAGAATCTAAGGTGATGAGTCAGTTTTATAAGCACAATCTCCCTTAAATTGATGCCCAGTGGTTTCTAGCAGTTTACTAAAGTTTCAAGCCCACACCATTAAGCATATAGTTAAAAATCCACTCACAAAGTTCATGTTTCCAATATATTTGGGATATCGAGCACATAAGCGCAAAAAATGACCATACAGGGAGTGCCCACTCCTGGCTGTCCAATCGCAGGAGATCCCTTTGCACTGTATCTATTTTGAGCTGGCAGAAGAATTTAGATCTTCACCTGAGCTCCAGGCCCGTGTGCCCAACTTCCTGCTGGAAATTGTCACTTGATGGCTCTGCAGGCGTCTCAAATTTGAGATGCCAAAAATTGAGCTCACTGTCTTACCTGGAGCATAGTACGGTGGCCAACAGCACAGGATCTGCTTCCAGAATGCCTAATTTCAAATCCTGACTCTACCTCTTAGCAGCTGCAAATGGGCAAATTACTTAACCCCCCGGTGCCTCCCTCTCTTCATCTACGACATGTGGGAAATACAGGGCCTCCACCACGGGACTGCTACTTGGGATAAATCAGTTAACATGAATCAAGTGCTTCAAATACTTAGAACAGCACGTTCAGCATCCCCTGGCTGGCGGTGTTGCCGTTGCAACCAGTTCCCTCCGTGGTGAATGGCATCAGCATCCACCAGTTTTCCAGAAAGTGAAAGTCAACCCTGGGCTCTTCCTAGTCCCTCACTTCACCTGTAATTGGTCTCCCAAGTCTTGCTGACTTTACATTCCCAAGACTCTCCCAAGCCCACCTCCTTCTCTCCACCCCCAGGGACATTATTTCTGTTGAAGCTTTCTTCTTTTCTCACTTAGATGAACGTGGTTGACTTCTAAACCATCAGCACCTCCAGTGTTGCCCCCTCCACAAAACTCTCTACACAAATGCAGTCGTGTCACTTCCCTGCTTAACCCCTTGCAGTGTTTCTCTGTGGAGGGTCACCTTCTTCAATGTACTATTCCAGTGCCTTTAACATCAGCCTCCATCCTCCTAGTTTCCTTTCCTGCCCTCCCAAGAGCCACCCCCATCTCCAGCAACATGGAACTATTGGGAGATGCTGATACGCATCGTGCTCTCTTGCCTCCAGCCTTTGCACAAGCCACTCTCTCCTGTCTAATAATCTATTCTCTGCCTTCTTTGCTGGGCAAGTCATGGTGTTTTCTCCCTAGGTCCAGCTTTCCTCTAACCTATGCAGTGCCTTGTGTATGCCTCACCACACTACATTGCATTTATCTTTTTCCTTGGATATCTCTTCTACTCTGTTATTTCCTTGATGAAGTATGGACATGGTATTGGTTAAGAACTCTGAAGTCATTCTGCCAGGTTTGAATCCTGGCTCCTATCACTTCCTGGCCGTACAACTCTGGGCAAGTGACCTAGCCTCTCTACCCCTGTTTTCTTATCTAGCAGGGTAATGAAAAGACCTACCTCATAGGACCACTGTGAGAACTGAATGAATTACTTCATGTAAAGTGCTTGGAACCATTCCTGGTTCACGGTAAGATATAAATAAATGGAAGTTAATTACTATTATTATTATTAGTAACCCTGTCCTATTATTAATTGGGACCTCAAACAACACACACCAAAAAGTTAGCAACTTAAATAGGTTTTAAGATAAAAAGACACAACTCCCTAACTTGACACTGTTTCCTCTGCTCACCACTGGGCAGCTGAGAACTGCAGAGAATGTACACCTTCCTGCTCCCACTTCCCCACCAGTGTAGCCTCCTCAGGGAGGCCCTCCAGGGCTGCTTTCCAGGACCCTGGGTGGCTTGGTGCAGAAGTGGGCACCTTGGAGCCAGGGTCCTGAGTCTGCCACCATGAAACCTGGAATACTCCAAATTGCTTAATTTCTCTGTTTCCTCATCCATAAAATGGAAAAGCATACCTACTTTGCAATGCAGTGTGTAAAGCAAGTAGCCATGTGCTGGCATGTAGTAAATAGCAACTATTAAAGTTTTTTTTTAAAAAAAGGCCTGTCCTCAGCATTACTGTAAAATCATTCTAATTAATCAAAACACATAAAACTCTTACAGAAGAAGGTATAGTTGAAAGTGTTAATAGGCATAACGTTAATACAGAGGGAAACAGGGTCATTAAAGAGAGCTCCAGGTATGGGCTGGAGATGAGAAATTTATATGAAATATAAGAATTTCAGAAGACAGGTGCCCCTCTGTTCTGAGCGAGCCCTGCCCTCCTACATCTCCAGGGCAGATCTGCTGAGCCTCCATGTGGCCAAGAGACTGAGAACATAAAGTTATCCTTCCCTCCAAATGCATCAGTCACAGAGCTAATCATGAGTTCTGGACAGCATGGCTACATTTCTCCTGGGCTTCACTCTCATTTTGAAGTTATCCTGTTAACACCCTTTTTTAAAAATGAAGTATAGTTGATTTACAACGTTGTGTTAGTTTCAGGTGTACAGCAAGGTGATTCATACCATATATATACAGGGTATGGCTATATATATATAATATATATTCTTTTTCAGATTCTTTTCCCTTATAGGTTATTATAAAATATTGAGTATAGTTCCCTGTACTATACAGTAGGATCTTGTTGTTTATTTTATACATAGTAGTGTGTAACTGTTAATCCCAAATTCCTAATTTATCCCTATTCTCCCCTTTCCCCTTTGGTAACCATAAATTTGTTTTCTATGTCTGTGGGTCTATTTCTGCTCTGTATATAAGTTCATTTGTATCTTTTTTTTTAGATTCCACATATAAGTGATATCATACGGTATTTGTCTTTCTCTGTTTGGCTTACCTCACTTAGTATGATAATCTGCAGGTCTATCCATGTTGCTGCAAATGGCAATATTTCATTCTTTTTTATGGCTGAGTAATATTCCATTGTGTATATGTACCACATCTTTAACCATTCATCTGTCTATGGACATTTAGGTTGCTTCCATGTCTTGGCTATTGTAAATAGTGCTGCAACTACCCTGTTGAACACCATTTTCTAAAAAAATTGTTTTGTCATGGCAGGTCAAACCTAGAATACAATCAGAATAAAATGCTTTTAAAACATGGTTGTTTTGACTTCAGAAGCAGGCAGTCCAGCAGGAAACATGAAGCCTGCCCACGAAATAGGAGTCCTGGATTCTAGTCTAGTAACTGGCTGTGGGACTTTAGGTAGATCATTCTGCTCTCTGGGCCTCAGTGCTTTCATCATAAAATGAGGTAAATTAGTCCAGAGGATCTCCAAGTCTCTTTCCAGGATGAAAATGTATTTAAAGCCAGGCATATTTAGTACATCAATTTCATCATATATTATTGCTTTTGAATCACTAGCATAATGTATCCTAACAGTTCCATTGTGGAAACTAAATTAAAGGGCACTCCTTTAGCTTGAAAATCTTTTTCTAGAGTACTTTTCCAAATTATTATAGAGGATAAACCAAAAGTCCCTGTTCATCTATACTTAAAATGGTCACAAATTTGTGTATACCTTAACAAATAAGATAAGAACTGTAAATGACATCTACAAGACACTGGGGGATATTTCCAACATCTATTGGGACATAAAGAATAAGAACAAGTCCCCTCTATTCCCTCTTGTCTCTACTGCCTTACAAACCTTTACTCATCCTCCCTTTCAATAGAGGTAGAGTTCTCCTCTCAAAAGCCTGCTTTTCTCCTCTGTGCTGTTTACTGTTGTGCTCTATTATAGATACGTGCCTAATTCCGGAGTTGTCCCTGTATCCTGTTCACATATTCTCAATCTCTCCCTTCCCCCTGGTTCCTCTCTCCTTTCCTCTAAACACACACAGTTATCCCATAGAATGATTTATTCGGCCATAATGCAACTCCTGTTAAAAGTCCTTCTATTTAATACAGACATCTTGAAATTATATCTATATTTGCTATCTCTATTATCTCTCCACTGTTCAATTTCTTAACCTCCTAAGTCATTCCTTCCCGGACAACTCTAGAGTGCCCTCAGAACCACATCCCTTTCCCTCCATTACAGAACCTGCAAAATGGTACTAGCAAATGACTAGCTGAACAGGAGTGAAATCTCAGAGTCATCTTAGGCCTCTCCTCTGAATTCTAGTCTCAAATATCTCGGTGTCTACTCAATATTGCCACTTGAATGTTAGACCAGTCCCGACTCCTACAAGTAACGGCACACCGAAGGGATTCCTGAAGAGAATTTGAAGGGACTCTTTAAGAAGGAGTGGGAGGCATTTGGGGAACCAACAAGAAATGATGAAGCCCTGAAAGAACCAGCAAGGGCAAGGAGCCATTATCACATCTAGATTTAAAGTGTTACAAGCTGAACTGCATCCTCCCTCAAAAAATTCATGTTGAAGTTCTAACCCCCAGTAATTCAGAATGCAACCAAATTTGGAGATAGGATCTTTATGGAGGCGATTAAGTTAAAATGAGGTCATCAGGGTGAGCCCTAACCCAATATGCCTAATGATCTTATAAGAGGATGTCCGGCACAAACAGAGGAAAGAGGATGTGAAGAAACAGGGAGAAAATGGCCATCACAAGCCGAGGTGAGGGGCCTGGAACAGATCCTTCCCTCATTTGCCATCAGAAGGAACCAAGACTGCTGACGCTTTGATCTCGTACTTCTAGCCTCCAGAAATACATTTCTGTTGTTCAGGTCACTCAGTGTGTCTCCAAAGCAGAGGGTCTCTCTCCTGGGATCTCCCAGGCAAATTCTCCTCCATGACACAAAGATACATACAAACACATGTATTGGTTTCCCTCCGAATTAAAATATAGCCTTATTGCTTTTTCCTGTATATATAAATAAGGCATTCCTATTGTTAGAAAGTCAAACAATTCAGAAAATGATAAGGAAGAAAGTAAAAAGATAAGATTACTTAAGTTCTACAACCCTGAGATATTCATTATTAACGTTTATGTGACTATGATTTCATACACATTTTTAGGCATAGATGTATACTTATATATAAGATTTTATATAAGTGGGTTCATATTATACATGCCTTTTAAAAAAGGTCTAAATACTTTCCCCTTATCTTCAATCTTTCTGTGTACTCACCTGTCCCTTCCCTTTCTCCTGACCCCTATACTTCACCTTACCCCTGACCCAGAAACCAATGTTAACATTTTGTCATATAGTCTTCCATACTTCTTTCCAGGCTCATAAGTGTGAATATTTAAGTACATATATCGGGCTTTGGGGTAATTTACAGTAAAAATGAAGACTCACTTCAAAAGATACTGCTTACCCCTATCTTCTCTTAATTTTTCTTCTAAAAATTTTCTGCTTTTTATATTTAAATTTGTAACATCTTTGGGATTTATTTTTACATGTGATGAGAGATAATAGTATAATTTTAGTTTTCTTCTAGATGGAAGGCAACTTATGCCAACATTTTTATTAAATCAATTATTTTTTTCCCCTGAAATTGAAATGTCACCTTTGGCATATGTCAACTTCCCATAGTTACTGAGATCTATTTCTTGACTCTCCATTCTATTCCATTGGTCTTTTATGTTAGTATCATATTCCTTTAATTGCAGTGTCTTTATAGTATGATTTAATCTCTAGTAAAACATCACTGCTTTTATTTTTAATAATTTTGTTGATTATTCTCAGACATTTAATCTTACATATGTCATTTTTCTAAAATTACTCTATCTTGAGATAATTATAGATTCGCATGCAGTTATAAGATATGAGAAATCCCATGATTCCCCAAGTAGTAACATATTGAAAAACTATAGTACAGTATCACAATCAGGATATTGACAGTGACACAGTCAAAAAGTAGAACATTTCCATCACCACAAAGATTCTCTGTGTTTCCCTTTTATAGTCACACTCACTTCTCTCCTGCCCCCACCCATTCCTTAACATCTGGTCACCACTTATCTGTTCTCCATTTCTATAATTTTATAATTTTAAGAATGTTATATATAAATGGAATCATGAAGTATACAACCTTTTGGGATTGACTTTTTCACTCAGCATAATTCCCTTGAGATTCATCCAAGTTGTCGCTGCATCGATGTTTCCTTTCTTTTTATTGCTGAGTAGTATTCCAGGGTATCAATATATCACAATTTGTTTAACCATTCATTCATTGAAGAACATTTGGATCATTTCCAGTTTGGGGTTATTGTGTAAGTTGATTTGGACATTCACATACAAGTTACTATATGAATATAAGTTTTCATTTTCTTGAAAAAATGACTAGGAGTTGAACTGTTAAGTTGAAGTCATATGCTAGTTACATGTTTAGCTTTATAATAAATGGCCAAACTCTTTTCCAGTGTGGATGTACCATTTTATACGCTCATGAGCAATGTAGGAGTGATCCAGTTTCTCCCATTCTCAACAGCATTTGGTGCTGCCATTACTTGTTATTGTAACCATTTGGAGAGGTGTGTAGTGGTATCTCATTATGGTTTTAATTTGCATTTTCCAAATGGCTAATGATGTTTAACATCTTTTCATGTGCTTATTTGCCATCTGTATGTCCTCTTCAGTGAAATGTCTGTGCATGTCTTTTGCCCGTTTTCTAATTGGATTCTTATTTTTTTACTGTTAAGTTTTGAGAGGTCTTTATTTACTCAAGACACTGTTTCTTTGTCAGACAATGTGATTTACAAACATTTTACCCCAATACGGAGCTTGTTTTCTCATCTTCTTTAAAGGGTTGCTCACAGACCAAAGTTTTTAATTTTGATGAAGTAAATAAAACTTATTGATTTTTCTTTTATGGACTGTGCTTTTGGTATCAAATATAAGAACTCTTTGCCTGGCCTTAGATCCTGAAGATTTTCTGATGTTTTCTTAAAAGTTTTATATTTTAGCATTTTACATTTAAGTCTGTGATCCATTTTGAGTTAATTTTTGTATAAAGTGTGAGACTGAGGTTGAGATTCACTTATTTGTCTCTGGATATCCAACTGCTCCGGCACCATTGTTGAAAAAGCTATTTTCCTCCACCAAATTGCTTTTGCACTTCTGTGAAAAATCAGGTAGGCATAGTAGTGTGGAGATATTTCTGGCTTCTCTAGTCTATGCCCATCGATCTCTGTGTCTAACCCCCTGCCAATACTATACAGTCTTGATTACTGTAGTTAGATAATATTCTTAAAATCATGGAAGCTGATTTCTTCCACTTATTTTCAAAAATATTTTTACCTATTTTAATTTCTTTTTCTTTTCACATATATTTTAGAATAATATTGCCTATATCTAGGAAAAATATTGCATTAAACCTGCTTATCGATTTGAGGAGAATTGACATCTTTACTATGTGGGATTGTTCAATTCATGAATATATGCCTCTTCATATACTACTTGGATCTTCTTTGATGTCTTCCATCAGTGTTTTATAGTTTTCATCACACAAGTCCTATACATTTTTGTTAGATTTCTATCTAAGTATTTAATAGTTTGAATGACTCTAAAATTTATATTTTTAATTTCAGTGTCCACATGTTCATTGCTGGTATATTGAAATGCAGTTGACTTTTGTATGTTTATCTTGTATCTTATGACCTTGCTGAATTCACTTTCTGGTCCTATAGGTTTTTATGTATAGTCCTTGTGATTTTCTATGAAAACAATGAGGTCAACTGAAACTAGGGACAGTTTTATTTCTTCCTTTCTGACATTCCTCTTTTATTTCCTTATCTTGCCTTACTGTCCTGGCCAGAACTTCCAGTTCTATGGTTGAGAGTGGTCATTCTCCCCTTGTTACCAATTTTAGAGAGAAAGCATTGAGTCTTTTACCATAAGTATAATGTTAGCTATAGGGTTTTTTGGTAGATGTTCTTGGTTAAGTTAAGAAAGTTTCCCTTTATTCCTACTTTTCTGAGAGGTTTTTTGTTTTGTTTTGTTTAATTTTTATTTTATATTGGAGTATAGTTGATTAACAATGTTGTGTTAGTTTCAGGTGTACAGCAAAGTGATTCAGTTATACATACACATGTATCTATTCTTTTTCAAATTATTTTCCCATTTAGGTTATTACAGAATATTAAGCAAAGTTCCCTGTGCTATATGGTAGGTCCTTGTTGGTTATCTGTTTTAAATATAGCAGTGTATATGTGTCAATCTCAAACTCCCAATCTACCCCTCTCCCTACCCTTTCCCCCTAGTAACCATAAATTTGTTCTCTAAGACTGTGAGTCTGTTTCTGTTTTGTAAATAAGTTGATTTCTATCATATTTTTTAGATTCTGCATATAAGCAATATCGTATGATATTTGTCTTTCTCTATCTGACTTACCTCACTTAGTATGATATTCTCCAGGCTATCCATGCTGCTGCAAATGGCATTATTTATTTTTTTGCAGTATGCAGGCCTCTCACTGTTGTGGCCTCTCCCGTTGCGGAGCACAGGCTCCAGAAGCACAGGCTCAGTGGCCATGGCTCACGGGCCCAGCCGCTCCGTGGCATGTGGGACCTTCCCAGACCGGGGCACGAACCCGTGTCCCCTGCATCAGCAGATGGACTCTCAACCACTGCACCACCAGGGAAGCCCTATTTCATTATTTTTAATGGCTGAGTAATATTCCATTGTATATATGTACCACATCTTTTTTATCCATTCATCTGTCGATGGACATTTAGGTTGCTTCCATGTCTTGACTATTGTAAACAATGCTGCAGTGAACATCGGGGTACATGTATCCTTTTGAACCATGTTTTTCTCCAGATATATGCCCAGGAGTGGGATTGCTAGATCATACGGTAATTCTATTTTTAGTTTTCTGAGGAACCTCCATACTGTTTTCCACAGTAGCTGCACTAACTTACACTCCCACCAACAGAACACTCTTTAACAAAAATAAACTCAAAATGGATTAGATCTAAATGTAAGACCAGATACTATAAATCTCTTAGAGGAAAACATAGGCACAATGCTCTTTGACTTAAATCACAGCAATATCTTTTTTGATCCATCTTCTAGAGTAATGGAAATAAAACCAAAAATAAACAAATGGGACTTAATTAAACTCAAAAGTATTTGCACAGCAAAGGAAACCATAAACAAAATGAAAAGACAACCCACAGAATGGGAGGAAATATTTGCAAACAATGCAACTGATAACGGATTAATCTCCAAAAGTTACAAACAGCTCATGTGGCTCATATCAAAAAAACAAACAACCCAATCAAAAAATGGGCAAAAGACCTAAATAGACATTTCTCCAAAGAAGACATACAGATGGCCAAGGGGCACAGGAAAGGATGCTCAAAATCACTAATTATTAGAGAAATGCAAATCAAAACTACAATGAGATATCAACTCACACCAGTCAGAATGGCCATCAACAAAAAGTTTACAAACAATAAATGCCAGAGAGGGCATTTGTTTGTTTCTAATGAATGGGTATTAGATTTGTCAAATTTTTTTTTGCATCAGTTGATATGATCATGTAAGATTTTTCTTTAGCCTGTTAATATGTGGATCACATTGGTTGATTCTCAAATAAGCCTTGTTTCTCTTGAATAAACTCTACTTGGTCTTGGTATATACTTCATTTTATGTGTTGTTGACCTCTGCTAATTTTTGTTCCAAGATTTTTATGTCTATATTCATGAGAGATATTGTTCTGTGGTTTTCCTTTTTTTGTACTGTCTCTGTCTGTTTTTGGTATGAAGGTAATACTAGCTGAATAAAATGAACCGGGAAGTGTTCCTTCCTCTTCTGTTTTTTGGAAGAGATTGTGGAGCATTGTGTAATTTCTTCTTTAACTATCTGGTAGAATTCTCTGGTGAAACTACCTTAAGTTTCCTTTTTGGGGAGTTTTAAGATTGTGAATTCCATTTCTTTAATAGTTATAGTATCATTCAAATGATCTATTTCATATTGAGTGAATTGTGGTAGTTTGTGTTTTTTCAAGATATTGGTCAATTTCATCTAGGTTGTGTGTATTCAGAATATTCCCAAGGATATTTTGATGTCCTCAGGGTTTATAACAGATGTCCTGTTTCATTCCTGTTATTGGTAATTTGTATTGATATCTTTTCTCTCTTTTTCTTTGTCTTAGTTTTGCTAGTAGTTTTTAAATTTTATTCATGTTTTTCCAAAGAAACAATTTTTTGTTTCACTGTTCTTTTCCTATTCTTTTCCTGTTTTCAATGTCATTGATTTTTGCTCCTATCTTTATTATTTCCTTCTTTCTCCTCACTTTCCATTTATTTTACTCTTCAAGTTTCTTGAGGTGAAAGCTTAGATTATTGAGACTTTCCTTCATTTCTAATATAAGCATTCAGTGCTGTAAAGTCCCCTCTCAGCACTACTTTAGCTGTGTCCCACAAATTTTTATGTTTATTTTCATTTGTTCAATGTTTCAGTTATTTCTTCTAGACTTCCTGTTGACCCATGGATTATTTAGAAGTATGTTGTTTACTTTCTAAGAATTTGGTAATTTTCTTGCTATCACTCTATTATTGATTTCTAGTTTGATTCCACTGTGGTTAGAGAACACAGTCTGTATGGTTTCAATTCTTTTAAAGTTGTTCAGGTTTGTTCTGTGGCCTAATATATGGTCTTCCTTGGTCTACGTTCTGTGAGCATTTAAATAGAATGTCTAGTCTTCTGTTTGAGCATGGAATGTTCTATAAATACTGATTAGATCCCATTGTTTGATGCTGTTCATTTCTTCTATATCACTGCTGGTACAGATACAGTTGTTCTATCAATTGATGAGAGAAGGGTGTTGAAGTCTCCAACTATAATTTTCTTTTTTTAAAAATAAATTTATTTATTTCTTTTTGACTGTGTTGGGTCTTTGTTGCTGCTTGCGGGCTTTCTCTAGTTGTGGTGAGTGGGGGCTACTCTTTGTTGTGGTGTGTGGGCTTCTCATTGCAGTGGCTTCTCTTGTTGCAGAGCATGAGCTCTAGGCATGCGGGCTTCAGTAGTTGTGGCACACGGGCTCAGGAGCTGTGGCTCATGAACTCTAGAGTGCAGGCTCATTAGTTGTGGCACACGGGCTTAGTTGCTCCGCAGCATGTGGGATCTTCTCGGACCAGGGCTCAAACTCATGTCCCCTGCATTGGCAGGCAGATTCTTAACCACCGTGCCACCAGCGAAGGCTCTCCAACTATAATTTTTAATTTGTCTATTTCTCCTTACAGTTCATATCCACTTCACTTCACATATTTTGCTTTTTTTTCTTTGCTCTGAAGTCTATTTTATCTGATATTAATAAAGCCACTCTTGCTTTCATTTTATTAATGTTGCATGCTATATCTTTTTCCAATCTTTGCTTTCAACCTACCTATATCATTATAATTGAAGTTGGTTTGTTGTTGGTAGCAAATATTTAGGTAATCTTTCTTAATCCACTCTGCCAACCTCTGTCTTTAATTGGTTCATTTATACCATTTATATTTAATGTAGTTACAAATGTTAGGACTTAAGTCTGCCATTCATTTTTTTGTTTTCTCTTTGTTCTTTATTTCTGTTTTCTTTTTCCTGCCTTCCTATTTAATACTTGAACATTTTTTAGAATACTATTTTTATTTATTAATAGTGTTTCTGAGTGTATCTCTTCGTATAGCCTTTTATAATGGTTGCCCTAGGTATTACATTATACAACATTACTTATCACAGTCTACTGGGTCTACATTCTACCAGTTCAAGTAAAATATAGAATACTACCTCCTTTTATATTCCTTTACCCTCTCCCATTTATAATATAATCATCTTAAGTATTTCCTCTTCATACACTAAAACCGTTTTTCCCAGTATTATAATCTTTAACAGTAAAATATAACTTAGTAAAATGAAGAGGAGGGCTTCCCTGGTGGCGCAGTGGTTGAGAGTCCACCTGCCGATGCAGGGGACACCGGTTCATGCCCCTGTCCGGGAAGATCCCACATGCTGCGGAGCGGCTGGGCCCGTGAGCCATGGCCGCTGAGCCTGTGCGTCCGGAGCCTGTGCTCCACAACGAGAGAGGCCACAACAGTGAGCGGCCCGCATACAGCAAAAAAAAAAAAAAAAAATGAAGAGGAAAAGGAAAATGTAACATATTTGCCTATATTTTCACTCCTTTGTTATTTCTTCCTTTCTGATGTTCTAAGTTTCCTTCTTTAATTATGTTATTCTGTCTAGAAAAATTCTTTTAGTTGTTATACTATGACACTCTGGAACTTGTTTATACCTTCTTGTTTTCTCTGCTTCTTCTAATTCTATCCATCAATCATCTATCTATCTATCTACCTACCTATCAACCTATCTTATTGATTCTGTTTCTCTAGAGAACCTTGACTAATAAAGTAGCTATTGTCTAAACATTTTCTGTCTTTCTAATCTGTTCTTCTCCTGGTCCTTTAGCTAAAGAGAACAGGCTTTTGCTGGCCTCTTCCTTGTCTGAGTCTGTTACGATTTCTGGGTTGCAGGCCTCTTCAGTTATAAGTCTGGGATATACGAGGCAAAAGAAAATCCAGGAAACTCACCACTGTGTTGTTCCTTGGGTCTTGAGATCCCTAGCTGGTCTACCTTCTTCTCTCTACCTTTCAGAGTCTTCTTATGTTTGTGTTATATGTAGTGTCCAAGATTTTCAGCTGTACTTAGTGGAAAGAACAGGGAGGAGAGGAGCTTCAAGATGGCAGACGAGTAAGATGTGGAGATCACCTTCCTCCCCACAAATACATCAGAAATACATCTACATGTGGAACAACCCCTACAGAACACCTACTGAACGCTGGCAGAAGACCTCAGATCTCCCAAAAGGCAAGAAACTCCCCACGTACCTGGGTAGGGCAAAAGAAAAAAGAAAAAACAGAGACAAAAGAATAGGGACAGGACCTGCACCAGTGGGAGGGAGCCGTGAAGGAGGAAAGATGTCCACACACTAGGAAGCCCCTTCGTGGGCGGAGACTGTGGGTGGTGGAGGGGGGAAGCTTCAGAGCCACGGAGGAGAGAACAGCAACAGGGGTGCGGAGGGCAAAGCAGGGAGATTCCTGCACAGAGGATCAGGCCCGACCAGCACTCACCAGCCTGAGAGGCTTGTCTGCTCACCTGCCGGGGCGGGCGGGGCTGGGAGCTGAGGCCCGAGCTTCGGAGGTCAGATCCCAGGGAGAGGACTGGGGTTGGCTGCGTGAACACAGCCTGAAGGGGGCTAGTGCGCCACAGCTAGCCGGGAGGGATTCCGGGAAAAAGCCTGGAGCTGAAGAAGACAAGAGTCTTTTTCTTGCCTCTTTGTTTCCTGGTGCACGAGGAGAGGGGATTAAGAGCGCTGCTGAAAGGAACTCCAGAGATGGGCGCGAGCCGCGGCTATCAGCGCGAATCCCAGAGACAGGCATGAGACGCTAAGGCTGCTGCTTCAGCCACCAAGAAACCTGTGTGCAAGCACAGGTCACTCTCCACACCTCCCCTCCCGGGAGCCTGTGCAGCCCGCCACTGCCAGGGTCCCGTGACCCAGGGACAACTTCCCCGGGAGAACGCATGGCGCGCCTTAGGCTCTTGCAATGTCATGCCAGCCTCTGCTGCCGCAGGCTCACCCCGCACCCGTACCCCTCCCTCCCCACGGACTGAGTGAGCCAGAGCTCCCGAATCAGCTGCTGCTTTAACCCCGTCCTGTCTGAGCAAAGAACAGACGCCCTCAGGCGACCTACATGCAGAGGCGGGGCCAAATCCAAAGCTGAAACCCAGGAGCTGTGTGAACAAAGAAGAGAAAGGGAAATTTCTCCCAGCAGCCTCAGGAGCAACGGATTAAATCTCTACAGTCAATTTGATGTACCCTGCATCTGCGGAATACCTGAAGAGAAACAATCATCGCAAATTGAGGCCGTGGACTTTGGGAGCAATGATAGATAGATATAGATATATATTTATATATATACTTTTTTCCCCCCTTTTTCTCTTTTTGTGAGTGTGTATGTGTAAGCTTCTGTGTGTGAGTTTGTCTATATAGCTTTGCTTTTACAATTTGTCCTAGGGTTCTGTCTGTCCGTTTGTTTTTGTTTGGTTTTTTTTTTACTTAAAATTTTTTTTTCCTTAATAATTCTTTTTTATTTTAATAACTTTATTTTACTTTTATTTTATCTTCTTTTTTCCTTCCTTCCTTCCTCACTTCCTCCCTTTCTTTCTTTCTTTTTTTCTCCCTTTTATTCTGAGCCATGTGGAGGACAGGCTCTTGGAGCTCCAGTCAGGTGTCAGGGCTCTGCTACTGAGGTGGGAAAGCCAAGTTCAGGACACTGGTCCACTAAGCAGCAGCCTTAGCGTCTCATGCCTGTCTCTGGGATTCGCGCTGATAGCCGCGGCTCGCGCCCATCTCTGGAGTTCCTTTCAGCAGGCCTCCCAGCTCCATGTAATATCAAATGGAGAAAATCTCCCAGAGATCGCCATCTCAATGCCAAGACCCAGCTCCACTCAACGACCAGCAAGCTACAGTGCAGGACACCCTACGCCAAACAACTAGCAAGACAGGAACACAACACCGCCCATTAGCACAGAGGCTGCCTAAAATCATAATAAGGCCACAGACACCCCAGAACACACCACCAGACATGGACCTGTCCACCAGAAAGACAATATCCAACCTCATCCACCAGAACACAGGCACTAGTACCCTCCACCAGGAAGCCCACACAACCCACTGAACCAACCTTAGCCAATGGGGAGAGACACACAAAACAATGGAAACTACGAACCTGCAGCCTGCGAAAAGGAGACCCCAAACACAGTGAGTTAAGCAAAATGAGAAGACAGAGAAACACACAGCAGATGAAGGAGCAAGGCAAAATCCCACCAGACCAAACAAATGAAGAGGAAATAGGCAGTCTACCTGAAAAAGAATTCAGAATAATGATAATAAAGATGATACAAAATCTTGGAAATAGAATGGAGAAAATACAAGAAACGTTTAATAAGGACCTAGAAGAACTAAAGAGCAAACAAACAGTGATGAACAACAAAATAAATGAAATTAAAAATTCTCTAGAAGGGATCAACAGCAGAATAACTGAGGCAGAAGAATGGAAAAGTGACCTGGAAGATAAAATAGTGAAAATCACGACTGCAGAGCGGAATAAAGAAAAAAGAATGAAAAGAATTGAGGACAGTCTCAGAGACCTCTGGGACAACATTAAACGCACCAACATTCGAATTATACAGGTCCCAGAAGAAGAAGAGGAAAAGAAACGGACTAAGAAAATATTTGAAGGGATTAGAGTTGAAAACTTCCCTAATATGGGAAAGGAAATAGTTAATCAAGTCCAGGAAACACAGTGAGTCCCATACAGAATAAATTCAAGGAGAAATACGCCAAGACACAAATTAATCAAACTGTCAAAAATTAAATGCAAAGAAAAAATACTAAAAGCAGCAAGGGAAAAACAACAAATAATA
>NW_020173114.1:3017116-3017571 GCF_003031525.2 Neophocaena asiaeorientalis asiaeorientalis
AAAATAAAGTCTATTACAAGAGACAAAGAAGGACACTACATAATGATCAAGGGATCGATCCAAGAAGAAGATATAACAATTGTAAATATTTGTGCACTCAATATAGGAGCACCTCAATACATAAGGTAAATGCTAACAACCATAAAAGGGGAAATCGACAGTAACACAGAAATGGTAGGGGACTTTAACACCCCACTTTCACCAATGGAAAGATCATCCAAAATGAAAATAAATAAACCACTGAAGAAATCAGAGAGGAAATCAAAAATTACCTAGAAACAAATGACAATGAAAACACAACAACCCAAAACCTATGGGATGCAGCAAAAGCAGTTCTAAGTGGGATGTTTATAGCAATACAATTCTACCTTAAGAAACAAGAAACATCTCAAATAAACAACCTAACATTACACCTAAAGCAATTAGAGAAAGAAGAACAAAAAAAGCCCCAAAGT
>NW_020173114.1:3017716-3065081 GCF_003031525.2 Neophocaena asiaeorientalis asiaeorientalis
TGCAGATGACATGATACTATACATAGAGAATCCTAAAGATGCTACCAGAAAACTACTAGAGCTAATCAATGAATTTGGTAAAGTGCCAGGATAAAAAATCAATGCACTGAAATTTCTTGCATTCCTATATACTAACGATGAAAAATCTGAAAGTTAAATTAAGAAAACACTCCCATTTACCACTGTAACAAAAAGAATAAAATATCTTGGAATAAACCTAACTAAGGAGACAAAAGACCTGTATGCAGAAAATTATAAGACACTGATGAAACAAATTAAAGATAATACAAATAGATGGAGAGAAATACCATGTTCTTGGATTGGAAGAATCAACATTGTGAAAATGACTACACTACCCAAGGCAATCTACAGATTCAATGCAATCCCTATGAAACTACCACTGGCATTTTTCACAGAACTAGAACAAAGAATGTCACAATTTGTATGGAAACACAAAAGACCCCAAATAGCCAAAGCAATATTGAGAAAGATAAATGGAGCTGGAGGAATCAGGCTCTCTGACTTCAGACTATAGTACAAAGCTACAGTAATCAAGACAATATGGTACTGGCACAAAAACAGAAATATAGATCAATGGAACAGGATAGAAAGCCCAGAGATAAACCCACGCACATATGGTCACCTTATTTTTGATAAAGGAGGCAAGAATATACAGTGGAGAAAAGACAGCCTCTTCAATAAGTGGTGCTGGGAAAACTGGACAGCTACATGTAAAAGAATGAAATTAGAACACTCCCTAACACCATACACAAAAATAAACTCAAAATGGATTAAAGACCTAAATGTAAAGCCAGACACAAACTCTTAGAGGAAAATGTAGGCAGAACACTCCATGACATAAATCACAGCAAGATCCTTTATGACCCACCTCCTAGAGAAATGGAAATAAAAACAAAAATAAACAAATGCGACCCAATGAAACTTAAATGCTTTTGCACATCAAAGGAAACCATAAACTAGACGAAAAGCCAATCCTCAGAATGGGAGAAAATATTTGCAAATGAAGCAACTGACAAAGGATTAATCTCCAAAACATATAAGCAACTCATGTAGCTCAATATCAAAATAACAAACAACCCAATCCAAAAATGGGCAGAAGACCTAAATAGACATTTCTCCAAAGAAGATATATAGATTGCCAACAAACACATGAAAGAATTTACAATATTTACAATAGCCAGGACATGGAAACAACCTAAGTGTCCATCAACAGATGAATGGATAAAGAAGATGTTGCACATATATACAATGGAATATTACTCAGCCATAAAAAGTAATGAAACTGAGTCATTTGTAGTGAGGTGGATGGACCTAGAGACCGCCATACAGAGGGAAGTAAGTCAGAAAGAGAAAAACAAATACCGTATGCTAACACATATATATGGAATGTTAAAAAAAAAAAAAAAGGAAAAAAGGTCAGAAGAACCTAGGGGCAAGACGGGAATAAAGATGCAGACCTATTAGAGAATGGACTTGAGGATATGGGGAGGGAGAAGGGTAAGCTGGGATAAAGTGAGAGAGTGGCATGGACATATATACACTACTGAACGTAAAACAGATTGCTAGTGGGAAGCAGCCGCATAGCACAGGGAGATCAGCTGGGTGCTTTTTGACCATATAGAGGGGTGGAATAGAGAGGGTGGGAGGCAGGGAGATGCAGGAGGGAAGAGATATGGGGACATATGTATATGTATAACTGATTCACTTTGTTATAAAGCAGAAACTAACACACCACTGTAAAGCAATTATACTCAAATAAAGATGTTAAAAAAAAAAAAAATGAAGAACAGGGAGGAGTATGTCTACTCCATTTCCCCCAAAGTGGAATTCTCCCATGTGTTCTCTTAAGTCATATTATCCAATTTAAAAAAATTGAGACAATAACTGAAATTGCATCTAACTAATATATATTTAACTTTTGAGGAATCCATGTGCTGTTATGAAGAAAAAATGAATGCTATATGGCCACAAAACATCACAGGTGCCCTGAATGCCCCCAGAGTACCTGACACAGGGCTGAGAATGTTCCAGGCACCCCATAAAAACTTGCAGTTTAATGTGTTCATTTCCAACTGTTGAATTATCAATCTGATCATGCTTCTTTGATCACTTATCTATTTTAACATGTACTGAGGCAATCATTTGGAAACAAGTTTCTAGAAAGTTCCACCCAACTGAGTTTTACACAGTATCTTTTCATCTATATGCAGGTTAAAAAATCACACTGGAAACAACAGAACTGAAAAGAAACATAGAAATTGTCTACAGACACTTGGCAACCAACTAGTCACCCACGCAGGGAGGCTTGGTAGTCTAGCTACCTCTGGTCAACTTCCAGGCAATGTCTCCAGGGGTCCCAAGAGACATAAAGATGTAAAAATGTGGACTAGAAAGGAGTAGGGTCAATTTGGGACAATTGCTACAATATGGAAATCAGTCAATAGACTTTAACTCTCATTTCTTTAAGTATTTCTATAACATTTCACTCACTTCTCAAAGGCAGGGTTCTAGCTTATTTTCTTTTTTACATTTTCTGTGTGTCTTTCAATGGAATGATCAGAAACTTATGGTTTGAATTCCTGTGCAAAGACCCTTCTGCCGAGGCCTTGCACGTGTAGTATCTAGTTTGACTCTCTCTTCCAGAGATAGAAAATGAAACCCTCACATGAGGGTTCCCTAGAATATAAAAACCACCACTTCACTGCTAGTCTTGTCACTTGGAAAGTGTTAATTGGTATGAGTTGAAGGCAGATCGTCTTGGCCTTTGTTAGTACTGTGTCCCTGTTCTTTTTTGCCATAGAGCAAGCACTGTTATAATTGAAAGGCAGCACCACAGCTTCCCAGGTAGGGATAAGGGAAGTATTGCTAATTTGCTCAGTGTCGCACCTGCTTTGCTCTTCATTAGACCAAAGGGGAAAGTCAAAGCTTCCAGGGAGCCTGCAGCGGGGAAAGAAGTGTTCCTGGACCCAGCTGTTGCCTAGGAACCCAAGCGATCCTGGAGGGCAATGGACAGTCCTTACCAAAAAACTTCACAGTAAACTGTAATCATTCGCTCCTTGTGATAAAAAGCTGTTATTCCAAATCCCTTCCTTCATTCATTCACTCATAAAAATATTACTGAGCAGCCAGGATGTGACAGGCACTACTCTAGGCACTGGAGACAGGGCTGAACAAGGGAGACAGGGCTCCCCTCTTCAGATAACTTACACGCTGGTGAGGGAAACAGATGTGTGATGTAATTTCAGTTATTACTAAAGCCACAAAGAAATGCAATGCAGGGAAGGTGACAGTGATGGGGCTGGCATGCCATTTTAGATAAGAGTTGCCAGGGTGGTCTGTCGAAGGGGTGACATTTGAGCAGAGACCTGAATGAAGTGAGGAAACAAGCAATGAAAATTCTTGAGGCAGAGATTTCACGTTGAAGTACAAAGGCCCAGAGGCAGGATAATGCTGGGTGCATTTGGAAATCAGCAAGACCAGTGCAGTAGCCGCCTTACACCAGGCAAGAGGGCCTCCTGCCCTCGGCCTCTGCTTTAGAAAGCCTTGCATATCATAAACACACAACACACACACACACAAATGACAAAGACATTGATGCCTCCATCACACAGAAGCTGGTGACCCGCTCAGGTTACAGCACAACCTGTAATTTTAAACATTTGCCCTCATGCCTGGCTTTACCCAGGTTCCAGACAATTGTTTCTCCTATCTTCTGCTCTGTGTCCTCAGAGCAAAAGGCAACTGTGTCCGACTGCAAAGGTTTGCTGAGCTGACACAGTCTCAGAATGCAGTGAGTGAGGGTTTTGAGACATGGAAGCACTTTGGCTTACAAAAAAGACAAATCAATTAACTTGTCAAATCCTTTTTCTCAGAAACTGTGAACACAATTGATGTTCACGCATAATGAAGGTTGTTTCTTAGTAGCACGAATTATCTCTTTTCTTGCTTCTCTTCCCATGCCATTTCCTGGTTCCTTCAGTGTGCACAAATTAGGGTGGTATTTGCAGGTTACATATGGACACTGGGAACATTTTGTAATATTAAAC
Source organism: Neophocaena asiaeorientalis asiaeorientalis (assembly GCF_003031525.2). Taxonomy (NCBI): domain Eukaryota; kingdom Metazoa; phylum Chordata; class Mammalia; order Artiodactyla; family Phocoenidae; genus Neophocaena; species Neophocaena asiaeorientalis. The sequence goes on from NW_020173114.1 coordinate 3,021,784, forward strand.
AATGCATATTTCTCCTAAATTTGTAGACATGTCGGCTCAGATGTAACAGGTGTGAAACATGATACTGAGACAACTAGATCTAGAGTTATGCATATTTTACACGATAAAATATTGAATAATGGTTAATCTAATTTTCAAAAAATTAAGTAAAAATGTTTAAAAATTAAGTAAAATTTCAGCTTTATTAATTTCATTTAAAGTTTTGGTAGTCATTAATTATAATGTGTATTTGCCTTTTAATCTTAATAGATAATTTGACTATTTTAGAAGAAAACTAAACTTTGAATATGTAAAAATTTTTAATCTTTTAATTTTATTTTTATTAAACACCCAGATACATGTAATGATAATTAAATTCAGATGTCTGATACTTTACAGACCTTCAGTTATATAAATCCAGAAACCACAGCTTCACACATTTTTTTTTTGCCTTTGTCATTAGAAAGGTATGTTTCCCAAAATGGGAGAATATAATATATTTTGTTTAACAGTTTACTAGCTTTATTTAATTTTTAATATTTAGATATATGGAATGTGGTCCTCAACTTTTACCTCTTGCCTGGGTCCCACAACTGTTAGGGATGAGTCTGGGCCCAGTGGGTCATGGTAAGGAGTTGGGATTTGATTCCAAGTTTGATGGGAAGCCATTAGATGGTTCTGAACTGGGTAGTGGCAACTGTAAGTTCATTCCTATTGTATAGGACCAATTCAACTGTGATTTTTTTTGGAAACCAAGGTATCAGATGAACGATTTCTCCACCCGTCCCCCGACTCTTGACTATAAACATGAGAACGGCCATTAAGTGTCATAAGAATTCCAAAACCATCTCAGACCATACCATCACATTCAAGGAGTATCCAAGGTTTATCTTGGATAAACCTTCTGTTGAAGGTTTATCCAACACATGAGACCAGGCCGAAGTTCAGCAGAGCCTTTTTTGGTAAAGAAGGAATTTCCCTGGTACATTTGGGAGGCCTTGACTTTGCTCATGCAAACAATGGATAGAACAGACTGGTTTTCCAGAATGAATCCATGCTATATTCAGACAATATATTCTCTACAATCAGACTGTCCACTCTGAATCCCGGCCCCTCCACTTTCTAGCTGTATGACCTTGAACGATTTACTTGACTCCTCTCTATCCCTAAGGAGTTTAATGATGGTATCTGCCTCATAGGACTGTTGAGAAGATCAAGCAAAATAAATTACATGCAAAATTTAGAACTGAGCCAAGCATACATTAAGCAGGTAAAAATATTAGTTATTTAGCATTATTTTCATCTTCTTGGCTATCAAGTGATAAGGCCGAAAAGGCTACGTTTCAATTCTGTGAATTTTTTTTAAATTGAGCAATTCATGAAGAAGAGGGCTTTTCACAATTGGCAGTATTCAGGCAGGGGCTGCATAATTATCTTTGTGGAAGATTGTAGAAGTAAGCACAGCCTAAGAGGGAAATTGAATTTCATGAGCTCTCTTTTAGTGTCAAGATTCTATGATTCTCACTATAAATTCAGCTTCCTAAGGGTGCTGCAGCCCCACAGAGTTTACAATATCATAGGAAAGATTAAAATGACTCACACAAAGTAGATAACGGTAAAGAGAACGTGACCCCGATGAGATGCACTGAGGGTGAATGGCTCGGTGGAGGGGTCTGTGTAGGAAGCAGGAAAGAAGACTTCATGGACAGGCGGGATTTTCTTCAACTCATAACACAGAGACACACTGGATGGGTAGAGAAGAAGGAGGGAGATGGAGGAATGCTTATGTCATGGCCCCCAAGCTGCCCTACCAAGTCAGAGTTTCACATCCCCCTGCCCCACCCTCCCCTCACTGCTGCTTATGCTGTATCCAGAGAAGCAGCTTCATCCTGCGGCTCTCAAGGGGACAGAGGCCGGGGCTTTGAGGAACATCTGTAGATGCCCGATAGCAGAGGTGAGGTGAATTTACCCTCCTTCAGACTGGGGTTTCCCCTTATCCCAGTAAGCTGCTCCGGTTCCATTATTGACGATGCTGCATAGAACCTTGGTACTCAGAGTGTGGTCCAAGGATCAGCAGCTTTGGCTTATGAGAAATGAAGCATCTCCAGTCTAAAACATACTGAATCAGAATCTGCATTTTAACAAGAGCCCGGGCGAGCTGTATGCACATTCAAGTGTGAGGAGCACTTTTACCACAGTGGTTTTCAAATCTGGAATTGCTGAGGGAGATTCGACCTGAGGGAGCTGGATGCCCAGGTCCTTCCTCAGGCCTACGGAATCTGAATTGCCAGAGATGGCGTCTTGGTATCTATATTTTTTAAATGTGTAATTTTTAAAATTGGGAGCAAATATGATAATCAGGCTTGGAAACCATTGCTTTAGGAGAAAATCCAGGTGTAGTCTGGACACCCAGGACTCACAGAATCACCAACTAGCACCAAGTTGTACGAATTGCAAAAAAAATATGTTGAGCCCCAAATAATTAGGAGGAACTATAGACGTCACCCAAACTCCCTGTGGCCCTGGGGAATGCTCTTTGTAGTACTTGGCAAGGTATTTTTTTTCACCTGTAAAGTGGGGGTATTAAAGTATCTACCTCAGGAAGTTGCAAAATTCTCTTTCTCAGTGAACTAAAGCTCTTTAATTCTTGCTGATGTTGATAAACTGGACATAGCTGTTGACTTCTACCTAGAATGTTCCTCCCACAGAGACCCACATGGACCATCGTGGTACTCCTTCAGCTGTCTGCTCAAACATCATCTCCTCTTGGCCAGGCTTTTCCCAACTTTCCCACATAAAAGAACACAACTTGCCACCATCATCATCACCACTTCTTATCCTCTTGTCCCTGTCTTTATTCTTCTTCCTAGCATTTATCCTTGTCTGACATTTCAGATAATTATTTGGTAACTGTCTGTCTTCTACAACTAAATTTCAAGATCCACAAGAAAGAGTCTTCATCTTTCTCTTTACTGTTATAACCCCATTGCTTGAACAGTACCAAGCAAGCAAACAGTCGGCATCAGTAAATATTTATTGGATGATTGAATTAGTCAATGCACTTTGATGAACATCCCTTGACCCTTCAAGTATTCCTGATTAAAAGCTAATGGGTGTCTTCAATACACTACCCATGTATTGTCTTCTATGTGAAGCCAAGGTATGCAGCAACCTAAGTGTCCATCAATAGATGAATGGATAAAGAAGATGTGGTACATACACACAATGGAATACTACTCAGGCACAAAAAAGAATGTAATGTCGCCATATGCAGCAACATGGATGGACTTGGAGGGCATTATGCTAAGTAAAATAAGTTAGACAGTGAATGAGAAATACTGTATGAAATCACTCATATGTGAAATCTAAAAAATACAACAAACTAGTGAATAAAACAAAAAAGAAGCAGACTCACAGATATAGAGAAGAAACTGGTTACCAGTTACCAGTGGTTACCAGTGGGGAGAGAGAAGCGGGGAGGGGTAATATAGGGGTGAGAGCCAAAGGGTTATTATGGGATTATATGAAATCATGTATATGAAACTTTTAAAAATTGTAAGGTACTACAGAACTTAAAGAATCTTTCATTCAATAAAATATTTTAAAAATAAACTTTATAAAAAAGCTAATAGGTCTCTTCAGTATACTACCCATGTATTGTCTTCCATGTGAAGTCTTCCTGATAGACTTCTGCCCCAGAGAGAACTAATGATCTCCTCCTTTGTATTATATATTCTTCCCTCCTATTATTCATTAGTCGGTATATCTTTTTCAACTCCTCTATAGACTATGAGCTCCTCAAGAGCAAGAACCATTTCTAACTCATCTATGTGCCACCATTTCTAGTGCTTGTTGAATGAAAAATTAGTGAACTTTCCTACCGCAAAAGATGATCCCATACGTATATTCAACAAAAGGGTCTTTCCAATTCCAGGGTTGCAGCTGAGGAAAAAGGGAACAAAACAAAACAAAAGAGATCTTCCTAAAGAGTTACTGGTTTCCATTCCTGAATTCACAGTGTTAGATCACTTCCCTCTGTCAAGATCAAAATGAAAGTCCACTATCTTAATCATGAAGAATGATGCTAGTAAGCTTAGAGCAAGGCCAGGGAGACCCAATGCCACCAAGGGCAGAGCAAAGTCCAGAATTGAAGAGAAGCCAGTAGAATGGTTCCCAAAGCAATACTGCAGCCTCTGAATCTCCAGTATAAGGGGACCAACTGCATCAATCATTCAGCAGATCTACGGTTCAATCTGCTAGGAAAAGCATGCAGAGTACATTTATTTCCAAGTGCCCAAGCTGCTGTACTAAATAATAAAGAAAAGGAGAAAGGAGACAGAATTCTATTGCTCTTTGCCTGTCAAGCTCTTCAGTCCTCACAGCAAAGGCTGCCAAGCCTGCTCTTACCCGGGACTCTGTCAGGCCTAGGAAGTCTGCTTTCCACAGGGCAGCAAGATTTGGCAAGATGGTAGTGCACCCTTACCTTCAAACAGTCTTCAGTATCAATTCAAAGACTTAAATGTCAACAAGGACCTACTGTATAGCATAGGGAACTATATTCAATATTTTGTAATAACCTATAAGGAAAAAGAATCTGAAAAAGAACATAGATAGATAGATGTATTAATCACTGTGCCGTACACCTGAAACTAACACAACATTGTAAATCAACTATACTTTGAGAAAATTTTTTAAAAAAACAAAGACTTAAATGTCAACATTTTGAAGGACTGATGAAAATCTACTTATGTTGCTTTAAAATTTGTCTTTACCAAATCTTTTTGTTTAAAAAACTCGAGTTTTCTTTCCTTTTAAAGAAAATGTTGCTTTTAGTATCTTGAAAAAGTCTTTCTCATTCTTACCAAGAGGTTTATATTTAAATAGATTATTTCTCTCTCACATGAGATGAAACCAGTTTCCTCAATTTTTTCATGCAGTCAGTATTTACTGAATACCCAGGTGCTAGACTCCCCTGTCAACACAGACAAAGGGGTTTCTTTTTAGGGCAGGAGACATTCTAATGCAGGGAAGAGAAGATCTGCCAATATGGCTGTGATAGAGAACTTAAGGCTGATAAAAAATTAAGGAAAGAAATGTACATCACCTAATCATTAATTCCAAATGCACCCAATAACTGGACTTTTGCTACTTATATACTTGCCACATATAAACATTTTCTATCTGGTCATCACTAAACATGTCCCAAGTGAAGTCACAAATTAAGCCAGCGTCAAGTCTGAGTAGGAATATACACCCTCTGCCCTGATTGCTTGTGAATGCGCTGATGAACATTCAGTTGCTATTCCCCCTTTAATTAATTCTGATGGGCTATTGATGTACCACAACTGTTTGTCCTAATAATGAGCTCCAAAATTAGAACGGCTGCAACCCACTTAGACAGCTGCCACGGAACATAAGCATTTAAAAATGCTCTTGGTCAAGGCAATGGGGTAGAAATGGCTGTAGTTCAGCAGCAAATTCACATGATTATGTCACATGAGTTTTATTTTTCCATTTCAAGCATAGTTAACATACCAGCCGTGATGACCGCAAGAGCTATTACTAGCTGTAGAGTTAAGACTGTTACTTCATATCAGTAGAGCAAGGATAAACATGCAGCCTGAAGTGTGCTAATCATGGAGCCGATATAGCAACAGGCATGGAACAATTTAGGTCAGTTCCTTGCAATGTTTAATTAGACTAATATATCTGTTTGCAATTAACAGCAGATGTGACAAGCTAATGTGTCCATGTACAGACAAATTAACCTCTGCCCGTCAGCTGCTGGGATCTGTGAGAAAGCTGCCATGTTTTGCTTCTATCCATCCGAGTCTAAATAAAACTGCAGGATAATTATAAACATAGAATGTTAATAGAATATACACTTCACGTAAAGCACTGTCCACAGGAAACCATTTTTCAGGCAGGCTTTTAACAATGACAACAAAAATGAACATCTGTATTACCCTTTATATTTTACAAAATATGATCACATAGATGATGCTTTTATTTCCCTGGTAATAGAAATGATTCCAATAATTTTTCAACCGTTGTAAAAGAGGTCTATCTTCTTCTAATGCAGTTAAGGCTTACGTCCCCGAAATTTGGTGTTATCTCCTCAAAATAGAGGTTTCTATATTATATCTAGAAGCAAAGCCCACTTCCCTACTTCAATTAATGGACATAATCCAATTCTGAAGGGAGAACTCAGGGAACAGGACATTTTCACAGTGTAGGACTTTCCAAAAACAGACATTCTAGGTATTGGTTTTGTTTGGTCAGGACAAGGTCAGGGGCAGTACACAACTGCCCGTCATTGCTACTCCTCCCAGCCTTCCTTCAGAAAAGTCTCCACCTGCCCAAACCCGTGAAGGAAATACCCAGATTATCCCAGAGCTGAGCCATCTAGGCTTTGGCGGTGAGAGAAGAATTAGGTCTTGATTCTCGGTCTCTGAATTGTTTGCAAGGAGCCAAAGAGGTTGCATGGCTTGCAAATTACCATCTCTCAGGGGCATTTGGGGTGGAGTCCTAGAAGCTCTTAAACATGTGACATCTAGAAGCCAAACTTCCTTTCCCACCCTGTGAGCTGAAGCCAGCTCCCGTAATCCTCCCAGCATCTCTCATGCTCCTGGCCTGCTTTCACTGTGCCAGTGACCCTTGAATTTAGTAGGAGACTGGGGGTGGTGTGGGAAATGCTCTGTTACGTTGAAGCAGAGTCCAGTGACATACTCCCACTCTATCGTACAGCGTTTATGTTGACAGGTCTTGAAAATCAACCATGTAGAAGCAGTACTTGGAAAGTGATTTTGGCATTGGAAACCTCCACAAGTCAAAACTCCTGCCAAGTTAAGAAGCTCCAGCTTGAGACATAAAAACTTCAGAGAGATAAAATGGATGAATGCAAAAAGGATAAAGCCCCTGGGATTATTTAGTCTCAAGAAGAGAAAGAAATAGGTCACTTAATGTCTCTTTAAATATAGGAAGGATTATTATTCAGAAGCTGTATCTAGATGTATGAACATTTCTCTGCTGAGGATAGAACAGGAAACAATGGCTATAGCTAGAGAAGGAAAGGATATATATGTATAAAGAGGGGCTTCCTGACTCTTGTGGTTATAAAGCATTGTAATAGGATACCAGAGAGGCTGTCACATCAACTTCCCCACAGAATATTAAGAACACGACAGACACCTCTTGGTAAAAATGGTTTAAATAAAACCTCTCTGGAGGTTAGGGGACAGATCAGATGACTTCTCAGGGGCCCTTTCAGCCTATGTGTTTATCATTTTAAAACTGGACTACAACACTTTTTCAGATAAGTCTTATCTGGTAAACTAGAAGCTAAATCATTTCTTCTCCCCACCTCCCAAGCCCTGTCCAATCTTATTTTCTCTGTTTATTCCTTGCTTTGCTGACGCCTACTTGACACCTGCTCTTTGGGTATTGTGTGTACATTGTCATGGCATGTTATCGGGCCCACAGACACTATCAAAGATGGATGGGACACTTGCAAGGACAGAGAAAAGATGGTTTCTTAGTACACTGTGGGCTCCCAGCACTTAGAAACTTAATCTCTAACAGAGCAAGCCCTATTTTAACGATTTTTTAACATTGACTTAAATCTCAGTTCAAGATATCAAAATATTTTGCTTTCACGGTGGAAACCTTATGTCATTTCACATATGGTTTGATTTTCCTCAGACTTGGTGTTCCTTTGGAGTCACACATCCCATTTTACTTACAGCCCCGTCTTGAGTGGCTTGCGCTGGAGGAGAGCTGGGGTGGCCGCTGCAGTCCTCTGTAACACAAGGCAAACTTGAGAGCATGTGAATGATGCTTCACGATGTGAAGGGCTCTTCTGAAACCCCACACTCTTCCAGTTCCAGATGGTTGCGTGTCTTCTATAATTCAGAGTTTAAAAAAGGCATGTTGGCTTTCCAGGATGTACCCTAACAAGAGAAGGTTGAAAATTAAGAGTCTGAGATTTACAAGGCCAAGAAATTAGTTTAGGTCACCCAAGAATTACTCAGTTAAAGTCATTTGAAAAATAATTCTACATCTAAACTTATTGCCAGCAGGAGAAATTCCACTATATAAACAGAAGCAACAAAACCATCAGCTTTAAATTTAAATAAAACCACCATAGACACAAGATGCATAGTACTTACATGGATAGCAGTGCATGCACAAATAAGTAAAATAATTCATAAAATAAGTCACACTTTTCCTTATGGAGTAGTAGGTAAAATCTTCAGCCCATACATTCATGCATGCAAAAAAAATGTCATTTTTAAATTATCTTGATTAAATTTCTTTTGAGCCCCCATCTGGTAGGATGTGGGAAACAAAATCTCGGGCTATCCCAGGTTTCCCTGTATTTCACTGGGAGATCATGATTTCTAGGACACTAGTGGGATGTCAGAGAATCAGTCGGAAGCATCTGAACCTCAGATGCTATATCATCTAGTATGTTGGGCACTCAGAATTGTTTCAGACCCCTTTGGGTAGACAGGAGCAGCTACATAATTTGTGAGGCTCAGGGCAAGATGAAAATGCTGGCCCTTGTTCAGAAATCATTGATAAGTTTAAGAGGCAGTAGGAAAGCACTGAGTCGAGTGTGAGGTCCTGTGTGACTGGACAGATCCCTCACTCACGATTCCAGCCTCCATGCGGTCACCCTACTCCTTCTGTCTCCCACTATGGGGTATGTCAGTGATAATGAGATACTTCTTCCTAAGCAAAGCACAGGGTTGTCTCTTCTCAGTAGCTCAAACCTTTTTGGAGATTCCATCTCCCACCAGAACTCAACCTGGGGTAGGAATGGTTGGTGTACAGGGCCCCCTCTCCTAGGCCCATGGAACCCAGGCTGCTTTCTTTCTCCTCATCTTTCTCCCTCCACACAGACAAACCTGTGGACTCCATCAAGTCTGGGAGTGTGACAGCCTTGGCTTTTTTCTATTCTTCTCAACATATTTTGTATAGGGGGGGCATCTGCTCATGCCCTAAGACCTTCACAGCTTAGCCTTTTGAAACTAAGCTAAACTAATGAGCAAGGTACCTTTACTCAAAGGCTTTTCTTCAATAATATGATATCTGCCATTTATTATAGAACGTAGTTTGAAACACAGAAGCTCTGTGTTGACCTTCTTTTCTCTCTTTTTACTGTGATATCCCTTTCTGAAGTAAATAAGCATTTAAATAGTCCAGTTGCTAATGGACTGAGGAAAGAGCCAATAGGTAACAGAAATGGGTGGAAAAGCAACTACTGGTCCTCAGTTTACCAATAAGGAGGTTAAATACATTGACCAAGGTCACAGAATGAATTAAACGGTGGAGCTGGGATTTTAGCCTTGCGGTTTGGGCTGAGTCTGATATCTTAATCATAATGCTATACTGCCTCCTCTAGTAAGCACTAATATATGGCAGCTTCAGTATTTATGATGATGATAAAGTAGTGATAGTGGGTTCCTTACGTTCCCCAGAAATAAAAGCAAATACAGACCATCAAAACAAATATATTTAAGATACAAGAAAGGAAATTTTGTTTAGTGTAACACCGACTAGCTCTCACTGATCTTTAACACAATGTTAAGACAATAATAGAATAGCAGTGACCAATAGGTGCTAAGATGGGTTGTCTCATTTCTTTTTTATAGGGGCAGGCGGATCACACAATAATATAGGCCCTTATGTTCAAACAAGGTCCTGCACCTATTTGTTTTCAGTTACTCAGTTACATTTACAGAAGCCTAGCGGTAATCTTCAGTCTTCGTGATCTTTGAAAGCCACAAACCTTGAAGCAGAATCTTCCAGCAGGAAGGTGACAATCAGAGAGTGAATTCCCGAATATAAATCTATGCCTAGGCCATTTCAGGGAGATAGTGAGAGAACATGAGCTGCCCTGACTTAATCACTTTTTATCTGTGTGACCACAGATGAGACACTTAGCTTCTCTGAGCCTCCGTGGTAGTATCTATCATGTATGATAATGAATACAAGCACCTGTGTCAATGTCAGGAGAAATTCCACTATATAAACAGAAGCAACAAAACGTCAGAAATTTTAAGTGTTAAAAACATAATAGTTGCATTTCTTTTTCCTATTTTTTAGCTTCAGGAAGTAACAGCACCAATGTACATTTTTAGCTGGCACTTAGACATTGCTTTTTATGTGTCAAACGCTATTCAAAGCACTCAACATCTATTAACTCATTTAATCCTCACAACACAACAATCCTATGGAGTAGGTACTATTACCTTATTTTACAGATAAGGAAACTGAAGTACAAAAAGGTTAAGGAACTTGCCCAAGGTCATATAGCTGGAAAAGAACCCAGACAGCCTGCTCTAGAATCTACTATTTTAAAGCACCTAATAAATTATTTTATTTGTTTGACATGTGGCCTTTTACTTTTAGATGACTTTTTATACTCCTGATCTTTAAAGCAGTGCATGCTACTAGATAAAAATACTGAGAATATTTTAGTAATCTTAGGGTAGGCTGTCCTTCCTAAGCAAGACAAGGAAGTTGTAACCCATGAAGTAAAAGATAGAGTAACTACATAAAAATTAAAAACTTCTAGGTATTTATAAACCAAGCTGTAAGACAAATGACAAACTGGGAGATATACTTGTATTGAAAATAACAGTCAAAGAGTTAAATGCCATAATATATAAATTAATAAGAAAAAGGGAGACAGTTCAATATAAAAATTGGTGAATAATATGGAAAGGCAAATTAAAAACAAGAAACAAATGATCAGTGTATATGAAAATATGCTCAATCTCATCAGCAACAAAGAAATAATAAGTTAAACAAAAATGAGATACCACTTTTTACCCACGGATTGTCAAAAAGAGAAAAAAAACCCCAATATCCCGAGGAGCAAATGTGTGGGCAAAAGAATATTTTTATATGATATTATAGACGTACAAATTGCAATAACATTTTTGGAAAGAAACCTGGCAGCGCATATCAAAATGTAAAATGTATACGCTTTTCGATTTAGCAATCTACTTCTAGGAATCTAATCTACAGAAATGTGCATGCACCCAAAGCTGCATGTCCAGGATGTTCACTGCAATATTATTGCTAACGGCCAAAAAAAAAAAAAAAAGGTAAATCAAAATTCAGCAAAGGGACTGACAAAATAAAACTATAGCTTTGCAATAAAATAATACAAAGGAAGTGGAATTTTATGCACTGACATGGAACTATCGCCCAGAATATTGTTAAGAAAAGAGTTTTTTTGTGGAGTGAAGTGAATAGTACAATTCCCATTTACATAAATGAAAACCACTCATATACACAAATATAGTATGTAAATATTACAATATCCCTTATAGTGCAAACATACCTTATATAAATTTACAGTAATGGATCTGGAAGGACACACACTAAATGGTTGATAGTTATTATAAAAGAAGTTATGCTCATGTGCGTCTCACAGGAACAGCACGTGAACTTGAATTTGCCTAATTCCTTATCTGTAAAGGAAAGCTATTTTCAGCATAGTGCTGGTCAGTATCATAGTGGACTCTGATTTTTACTCTGTAACATTTTATACCATCTGAATTTTTTACAATGAACATATACTCATTTATTATTTATCCAATTTCAAAATTTTTAAGGAATCAAATACAAAGAAACTAAAGCACAGAAATATTGAAAAAAATGTGCTGTGGTGGCTAAAAAACACCCCCCAAAGATATCAGTTCTTAATCCCTGGAACCTCCAAATTTTACCTTATCTGGAAAAGGGGGCTCTGTAGATGGGCTTAAGTTAAGGATTTTGGCCTGAGGGGCTAAAATTATCCCAGTGGGCCCTAAATGAAATCACATGCATCCATATAATAGGGAGACGGAACGAGATTTAACTGCACACAAAGGGGAAGGTGAGGTGAAGATGGAGCAGAGAAAGATGCGAAGATGCTGGTCTTGAAGATTTGAGTGATAAGGTCACAGACCAAGGAATGATGGCAACCACCAGAAGCAGGAAGGGGCAAGGAACATATTACCCTTTATAGCCACTAGGGAGGCTAGTTCTGCCAACACCTCAATTTTGGCCCAGGGATACTAGTTTCAGAATTCTGGCCTCCAGAACTCTGAGATAATAAATTTCTGTTGTTTTAATCCACCCAATTTGTGGTAATTTGTTACAGTTGCCACAGAAAACTGTATATGTACATTTTAGAAAACTTAGAAAAATGCATAACTGTACATAGAAAAAAAATCACTTGTAATCCCACTGCCCAGGAATAACTGTGAACGTTTTTGGTGAATTCCTTTCTAAATCTTTTACTTTTAAAACATGAATATACATATAATTATTTTTGTATATTTTTAACTTTACTGAAGTATAGTTGATGTACAATAACTGCATATATTTAAGTATACAACTTAGTGAGTTTTGACATGTGCATGCATCCATGAAACAACTACCACAATCAATAAACAAATATTTTCATCATTCCCCCAAATTTCCCCATATGCTTTTATAACCTATCCCTCCCTAGATCTCTGTCCTCTGCTTTCTATAGAGTAGGTTGTATTTTCTAGAATTCTATGTATGTACTCTATTTTTATCTCTTATATCACTTGGCATAATGATTTTGAGATTCATCTATTTTGTGATATATCCCAAAAGTTCATTCCATTTTATTACTGAGAAGTATTCCATTATAGGATATACCACAATTTGTTAATCCGTTCAACTGTTGATGGACATTTGGATTACCAGATTTTGGTCATTACAGATAAAGCTGTTATATGAATTTGTATACAAGTTTTTGTGAGGATATATGCTTTTATTTCTCTTTGAGTAAGTAACTTGGAGTGAAATGGCTGGGTCATAGGGTGGGTGGTGTTTTTTGTGTCTGTACATATGTACATTTTTTGGTGCAAAGGTTTTCAATTTGCATCTTTTTCCTAAAGTGGTCCTTTCCCAATAAGTTATAAAACACCACCTTGTGGACAAAGCTTACACTTAGGCCACCCTGCCTGAGACTTGCAATCTCATTAATCAACAAGCACTTACTTGTTGAGCACAGACAGGGAAAGCCATGGCCAGCATTTATTACAAACCAAAGAAGCAATAGAAAACACTAAACAGTGAATGTGGGAGGGAGAGAGAGAGAGAGCTATAGTCATTGAGGGGAGAGAAGGAACATCACTGGGTCCTCAGGGAAAATTTTAAGGAGGCAGGACAGGAACTGAAAGTTAAAGGATGAATGTTTCTAGGATTTGTTTTCAGGTATAAACAAGAATGAAACTCTGTGTTCCTGGGGTCCAGTTCACTATCAGCGGGTGACCAGTCAGCTCTGGCCACCAGATTACCGTTAAATGCGACTTGGCTGTTGTCCTATTGGGTCATCAGCATTCAGCTAGTACCACAGTGCAAAGGTAGAAAGGAGAGTTACATTGAAGAGAAGATGAAAAGAACACAGCAAGCAGAAAATAAAAATGCCTTGAGTCTATTTTGCAGACTCAAACCCACTAATCGATCTTTCCTACTCTAAGTTGAGCAAACATAGGACATAACATACACGCAGACCAGCAGTAGCACACACATTTTGACATAATCTGGCCATGGAAAACAAAGTCATTTTAAAGAAGTCATTAAATCATCTGGCTAAAGGAGCTGCCTGTCAGTCCACATCTCAACTGCCAAATCTGAGTGGGCCTCTGATCTCCAATCTGAGTTCCATTCTATACAAATGCTGGACACATTGCTTCACTCCAGAATCCGGCAGGCACACTTGATATTTAAAGCAGGTTATCTATTTTTAGTAGGTTGCAGAACATCTGTTGGCCTTTCTCCTTAATAGCCTGCTCAGTAGATGAGAAGGAGAAAAGCAGTATAAAATCATTTTACTGTTCCATACCATGATTAGTTTTCTCAAGTTGACAGCCAGCCTTAACAAGATTCTCCTCTTCAGGAAAGGTTCTTTTGATGGATGGTGTCCCTGTGGCTCTAAACTGAATAGCAGAAGCAAGAAGGAGGTGAATTCTATTGTTGGAGAGTCATTCTCCTGCTAACTCAGGTGTAATTGATAAAACCCCATACCCCACACAGCCCCAAAGTGCAAGTCCAAGAGAAAGGACAGGTCTTATTTTTTTGCTTTGTTTTAACTGTATTATTCCTAGCTCTGCTCCTTCTGGGCCTGAACTTGGTTACAAATAATAACCTGGGGCCAGAGCCAAGTTTAATATCACAGTACATTTTTGGAGAAAACAAAAATTCTCCAAATCTCAATTAAAAAAACCAAATGGGGCTTCCCTGGTGGCGCAGTGGTTGAGAGTCCTCCTGCTGATGCAGGGGACGCGGGTTCATGCCCCGGTCCAGGAAGATCCCACATGCCACTGAGCCTGCACGTCCGAAGCCTGTGCTCCGCAACGGGAGAGGCCACAGCAGTGAGAGGCCCGCATAAGGCAAAAAAAAAAAAAAAAAAAAAAAAAATAAAAAAAAAAAAAAAGACATGTTATTACCAAAACAAAGGGATGTACGCTGGTTGAGAAATCCAGAGATTCGGGTAGGTAAATGGTTGATGAATTATAAAAATCTCATTACCCAACAAATCATCACAAGAAAGGTCCTGTGTTTTCTCATTCATGAAACTGGGAAGAATTAAGCCTGGGTGAAACTCAAATTTCTTTATTAAAATATGCCATGCTCTTGCCAGTGTGGTGAAGCATCTTTCCTTTGTAAACAAGCCCTTCAGCATTTGCGTCACTTGGCCAGGATCAGTAACAATCTCACTTCTTGGGCTGTTAAAGGCGGGCTGAGTGGATGTGTCTTTGAGAGGAAATATGGGAGGGAAAGCTCGCCTAAGACGCCAGTCTGACAAGATTTCACTTAGAATTTTAATGACAGGAATGACCCATCAGATGGCAACAAAGCTTTGAAAATAGGAGGGAAAAAAAACCCTCTTCATATGCATCCATGCATTTATAATTACATATAAATATATTCATAAATTACATATTTAGGTGTATTTATATTTAGGTGTATTTATATTTGTTTACATCCGTTATATCTATATTGTGGGATCTACAATTGTATCTGTGAAATAGTCCAGGTATAACATCTGACAGGCCCTTATCATGTGGACTAGGACATTGCAGCTTTAGGAAATAGATATGTTTCCTGTAATTTTCTATTTGAAAAGGAACGTGAATTTAAAGACATAGCTTCAACAAAACTGATCATCAAAATATTTTTAAAACCCAAAATTTGAAACAGAAAAATAAGCCACACTTAAGTGTCTTAATAATGACAACACATTTAGTTACAAAACTTAATTGAGAAAGGGGTATAAGCAATTATTAAAAGGCATTTGTGATTATAAAACAGCATTTATGGTATTTTAGCTCACATAGGGATGCCTCATAGCATGGTTTCTTGGGGACAAAAGTTCATGAGATGGTCACACATATCTGACAATTTCATCCCATCACTTACCATTTCAGTGAGCATTTACAGGATTCCTACTATGTACCAAAGAGTATTCTATTCATTGGAAATGTAAAGACATGTGGTATGTGCAGCTCTGCTTTATCATTACAGTCAGTGAGTGTGGAGTCTTTTCTCCCAGAGTGCAGCAAGCCCCTCCCTCTCCAACCTCCAAAGCTCATAATCAGAGCACATTTTCTGATGCAGAACACCAAAAGCAAGCACAACTTATCTTCATCAAAACATGTAATTGAATAAGTTTAGAGTAGCAAATGTTGTCCCCACATAGAACGAAATACTATTAGAATAAATTGTTCTTACTCTGACATCCTATGTGCAGTATCCATTATTCAGACTATCTTTCAATTTTGACCCACTTGTGCTATGCTTTTATACATTGACACACACCTTCATGATAACTACCATTGTTTGCCACTGCAGGGCTCTGGACTGGGCACATAAATATACTGTCTCATCTAACCTCACAACCACCACTTACAATAAGTACTATCATAACCATTTGCATTAAAAAAGCGACACTGAGGCCACGGGAAGATAAATAATGTGGCAAAGGTCACAGCCAGTGAGTGGCAGAGCTGCGACTCAAACACTGGTCTAGGTGATTCCAAAACTCTGGTCCTTCCACTCTATGCTGTAGTTGTCTGTCTCATCTTAACCTTGTCCTTCCAAAAGAACCAGGTGATTCAGGCGTTGGTACCCATTTCTGCCAATTCATGTCATTGCTTTCCCCTCGGTCACTTCAGATAGTCTTTCCCTGCCATTAGCCATCCCACCATGTCGGCTATTCTCAGACTAATCCAGAGTCCACACAAATAGAAACACTGGCCAACTGAAGTACTAGTTATTAAAGTTAATGAGAGTAAGATGTTTAATGCATTGGAAAGCAGATTCTTAAAGTTCATTCACATTTGTAATGAGTAAAAAGCAACAAACTTTAAATGGCACATGACTTCTTCACTGGTTTTCAGCCTTAACTTCCAAGAAGGCTTTAGAATTATTAAATGTTATACCCTGACAAAGACATAGTAACAGAACTTCCACTTAATAAAATATTTATGTACTAGCTGACAAAAAGTCTTTTCAGTAAGTTAGATAATTGAAAACAGAAAAGGTAAACTGGGAAGCACACTATATACATCTTGACTAGCAGGGATTTTTTTAAATGATTGATTATGAATTCCGTAACATTTCAGTGTGGTACACATTCAGTTAGTTATTGTTGATACAACTGGTTATCAATTTTAGCTTTAAAAACATAACCGGGTATCTCTGTGACACAACTGTTGGCGGTTCAAGCCTAACCAAAGGTGTAATTTGACCTTTCAAGGATTTAGGATTTTCCTGCTGTTTATCACCTGCAAATTTCCTCCTGTAAAATTTATCCACCAGCATTTGGGGCCCTATCCACTTCATGTCTGATACTTGTTAAGGGCTCCCCTAGCTCCCCAGTCCTGATATCTGTCAAGGGCCACCCCACTTCCCCAATCTGACTCTCATGGCGTATCTGCTGGGATATCGGATTTATACCTTTGTAACAGGAATTCCTGAAACAGAGACCTAAGAACCCAAGTTCTGGCAGGATAAAATCTTTAACAACAATGAGACACCACTACACACCTATTAAAGTGGTGTAAATCTGGAACACTGACAGCACTAAATGCTGATGAAGATGTGGAGCAACAGGAATGCTCAGAAATTACTGGTGAGAATGCAAAACGGCACAGCCACTTTAGAAGACAGTCTGGCTTTTTTATTTTTTATTTTTTTACAAAGCTAAACATACTCTTACCATACAATCCAGCAATCACATTCCTTGGTATTTACTCAAAGGAGCTGAAAACCTATGTCCCCATGAAAACCTGCACACAGATGTATATAGAAGCTCTGTTCATAATTACCAAAATTTGGAAGCAACTAAGATGTCCTTCAGTAGGTGAATGGATAAACAAACTGTGATTCACTCAGACAATGGAATATTATTCTGCACTAAAAAGAAATGAGCTGTCAATCCTTAAAAATACATGAAGGAATCTTAAATGCATATTACTAAGTGAAAGAAGTGAATCTGGAAAGGTTGCATACTGTATGATTCCAACTCTATGACATCCTGGAAAAGGTAAAACTATAGAGACAGTAAAAAGATCAATGGCTGGAGGGAAGGTGGGAAATGAACAGATGGGGCACAGGGAATTTTTAGGGCAGTGAAAATACTCCATATGATACTACAGTGGTAGATACATGTCATTATACATTTCTCAAGACCCTGCAGCATGTACACCACCAAGAGTGAACCCTAATGTAAACTATGAACTTCAGGTGAAAATGATGTTATCAATGTAGATTCATCAGTTGGAATAAATACACCACTCTGGTGGGAGATGTTGATAATGGGGAAGGCCATGCATGTGTAGGGCAGGGAGTATATGGGAAATCTACCTTCCTCTCAGTTTTGCTATGAACCTAAAACTGATATTAAAAAATAAAATTTTGTAGATAGATAGAGCCTAGTTTATAAACAACTATAAGTAGAGAAAAATGTCTCAGTTAGATGAAAGGCAACAAAATGATCATATTTGATTCACTTAATTTTTCTCTCAGTGGGTGTAAATAACAAACTGACTTAAAGATAGTTAAGTTTTGATGAAATATCCTTTTTAAATTAAAAAAAGATAGTTATTTTAAATAGAAATGTCATCATTATTTGAATGTATTCAACTCACAGTGCTGTTGGGTGGGTGGGGGTGGGAGTGAATTTCTTCAGAGAAAAAAAACATTGTGTTCAGTACTGAGCAGACATGGAAAGTTGAAAGTATCCCAACTGTGTTGGCTACATGTTTATATAACTGGTGAATGTGAACTTTTTTTATGGTATAATTTCATACACAAAGGCTGAATTAAAAAACAAAGAGATTAATGAAAGAAAATCCACTAATATTCACTTGAAATCAAATACATATAGTTTAAAGCAGAGAATAAAAATGCTAGCTGGTTAAGGCTTGCTGTTTTTCTTTTTTTTTTTTTTTTTAAAAAAAAGGCTTTAGAATGTTTCTTTCTATGTCCCTCAACCTTCACATCTTGCATTGACGGAGTTTTTTTTTATTTATTTATTTTCATTTTCTCTATGGTGATATAATCAAAGGAGAAATAGATGAGAAACCTGATAATTTCAGTCTTCATTTCAAACCATTAAAGCTGAATTGCATCATTTCCTTTCTAAAGATTGAAGTTCTCCAAAAGTGAACAGATGAAAGGTCTCAGCTTTCTAGGACACTTGTTCATCCACTTATACAAATAACATATAATAATATGCATTCTAAGACTAGTTATTTTTCCTTTAGTATTTCAAAACAGCATGAATTGATGTAGTCTAGATCAGCTATTAAGCCCCTCCATTGCTTGCCCATCAAGAGCTGGTCGGCAGCAGAGGCTTAGAGAGCTGCATTACTGAGCCACAGCATTACCAAACAATGATCATCACATGAAAGTAGATTCTCCATCATAAACAAAATTTTTTGTGGCTGAAATTATGATTCTGGGTGCAGGCCTCCAGCTCGAGCATCAACATTGATGCAAAATTGATGAAACTTCCAAGTGAAATTGCACTGTTTGATCTTCACAGCCCTGGAATAACATAGCTTAAAGCTACAGTTTCTGTAAACTAACTCTGCACAAACTACTTAGCCAGTACGGATGTATTGACATAGAGTGCCCATGAATGACATTAGGGCTACTTAGAAAAGAGGCAAAATAACAGCAAAAGAACGCAGCAATTGGTTCTGAAAATCACCTTTTTCCAGTGAACCTCTCTGAAAAATTACCATTTTCTGCTGAATCTCACTCAAAAATTACCTTTTCCAACTGAAGCTCTCTCAAAGTGCCTCGATGTTAAGCAATATGGTTTTAAGTTGAAAATGTCACAAGGCCATGAAAAGAAATTGATAGAAAATTTCAGGGTTCCTTGTTGATATTTGAAGCAGCCTGTGGATTTTTGTTCTTTAACACAGATCTGCTCTGCTGCGCTACCGCTTTGATTTCTGTATTGCCAAAAACAGCATGTTTCTAGGCTTAATGGTTTCACAAAGAAGAGTATGAAGGTGATTTAGTTATTTTTGCCAAGGTTCTGTTACTAGTAGGAAATTGGTAAACAGATGTTTTCAAAATCCTCTCCACTCACCGTGGAACTTTTTAAAAAGTGCAGTAAATAAAATTTTGAAATTTCTTTATCTTTTAAAAGAAACTATAATTCTAGTTACTGTAGTATCCTTTTAGGAATTAGGCACTTGAGCTGAGACTTCCTTTTTTCCTGACAGGAGGAATTTTATTTCTTCAGTCAAAAGATGCAGGAAAGGCCTCAGGCATCTTGGAAGAAGGATCATTGGACTGGACATCCAAGGACTTCATCCAAATGTTCTAGACTTGAGTCTACCTCTCACAGAAGCATGACCTTAGGCAAGTCCTAGTGGAATAAGGGAATGGACAGGATAATGTCAAAGGTTCCCTCCAGCTCTAAATTTCTACAGTTTCCTCTTAGTCCAGATTTAAAGACAAAACATGTATCAGGGGTTTGTTATTATAGGTGTTACTAAAAGAGAAGTTGTAGAATTTTTTTGCTTGTTTGGGTTATATATGTGTGTGTGTATGTGTGTCCTTGAAAACCAAAGAAATGCTCCCCAACCTGAGATGCTTTGGGTCTGATCTCATAGAGGAACAACCTAGGTGGTTACAATGTCAAAGTAATTGACCCCTCCCTGCCACACAGATGAATTCTCTCCCTTTCTTGCTCACCTTTTCTTCTCTCTCCCCTTCCTCTCTGCCTATCTGCTTCTTTCCACCCTCAGTTCTCCCCCTCTGCCTGTCTGTTTTCTTTCCCTCCCTCCCTTTCTTCTATCTTCACTCATGAGCCTTTTACTTTCTCCTTAGTACCTGCCAAGAAGATCTTGCTGCTAGAATGCAAGATTCCGAATAATATGGACTGCTATAGTAGATCAATCTTTAATATTTTTTCAAATTCATGAAATAATTAGGATTAGACATGCACCAAATGATGATTTTGGGTAAGTACTTAATTATCAGTATGGACTAAAATCAATATTCTGCTAAAGCTGAGGTTAAATAAATCTTAGAATATGATAATAAGTCTGAATGTTTATATTTAAAATTAATTAGAGTTAAAATTTTATTGTTAACATTTTTAATAGTCAAATGTTAAAGTTTTAACACTATAATGCAGGAATAATAGTATCTTCATTTGCTCACTGCTGAATTGCCTTTGCAGTCTTTATCTTCATTTATGATGCTAAGTAGATTCTCACTTTCAAGGGGCACATTTAATATTTGATAAACTGTTTTGTGCAAAACAAAAATTTTTAAAAACACTTTTTAGTAACGTTTTCTATGAGAAACTGTACCTATGTTATATAACTTTGGCAAATATTCTTAAAAATCCTTCATTTCAATTACAGAATATGGTTGACAATCAAAGTAATAATTACAGAAATTTTTTAATTTAAATTTTTAGACTACATAGATCCAAAACTATAAGAAATTGTCTTATTAATGCATTTTTGTAAAGCCTGTTGTTTTGAAGCTTGATTAATAAGAATAAAATGTGCTTTAATGACATCATATTTTTCTAATGTTTTCCTTTTTCTTCATGCATTTTATATTCTTATTTTATCATGGATATTATTGTACAGGATTTTGGAGTTTTTTCTCAAACAATTTTGAAATTGAAAAGATATTCTGCTTGTAATTCATTCTCCCAAGATGGGATGAATTCCAAAATGTTACTTTTTCTTGAAACACTCACAAGCAAAATAAAATTAAATGTCTAAAATTTAAATACAGTTCCTGGCGGAATATGGGAGAACATGTCCTCTCGTACATTGCTGTAGGAATTCAACCTTTATGGAGGGAATTTGAAATATCTAACGATACTACAAACACATTTACCCTTTGTTCCAATAATCTCACTTCTAGGAATTTTTCATATTGCTCCAACAATATGAAAATAAATAGACACAAGGTTATTTACTATAGCATTATTTGTAATTGGAAAATACTGCATATTTCTAAATGTTCAAACAGGCTTTTGGGAAAATAAACAATGCTACATATAGACAATGGAGTACTATGCAGCTATAAAAAGAGAAAGAAAGAAAGAATGAGAAAGATTCTGTGAATGGTTAGGGAGTGATTTCTAGGAGATATTTTTAAGTGAAAAAAGCAAAGTGCAAAACAGTATGTATATATTTAAAAAAATTTTTATCATAATATTTCAGCTCATACTCTGACTACTGAAGCAATATGAATGACTCAATAGTTTAGCTCAGATTTTACAGAGGATATATCTATCTTTATCATTATTTGGGGTTTGATTTTTAAAAATCTTACACTTCAATATATTTCTTCAAAGTAGATAAGTTGAATCTCTTCTGTGTGAATTTTTTTCTTTTTTTAAGATTTTAAAAAGTCTTTTCCAAAATATATATATATATATATATATATATCCACACACTACCTTCATACTATCTTTTGTGTAAAAAAAAACAGAAGAAATCTGGCAAGCAATCATGATGTAGTTGTTATTAGTTGTTATTGCCTGTACGTGCATGAACATGGTCATTTCAACTATCAGGCCTAAATGACTACAGACTCATTGAAGCCCATTTTACAAAGGAATACAAGTCATGCTCACTGTCTTAAAACTTACTAGTGTGTTTAAGAAAGGTCCAGCAGCAAAACTTGCAGAACTTGCATCAGAAGCTTGGAAGAAAATTCCAGAGACTAAAATAAATTTTCTTTAAAATATGCTGTATCACCAATCCTCTTGACAGAATATTATGTGGATAAACACTAATGTTAATTTTTTAAGTTAAATAGGGAATTAAAAGAGCCTATCTCACATAAGAGATATATGGACAACTTTACGAATATCTTAGCCAATTTATTTCTTGTATATTTTCCTCTTTGGGTATTCACAAGAGTAACATGTGACTTAAAAAAATTATTGAAGTATAACTGACTTACAATATTATATTAGTTTCAGCTATATACAACATAGTGATTTGATATTTTTATACATTATAAAATGATCACCAGGATAAGACTAGTTACCATCTGTCACCATACAAAATTACTACAATATTGACTATGTTTCCTGTGCTGTATACTACAACCCCATAACTTCTTTATATTGTAACTGGGATTGTACCTCTTAATCCCTCACCCATTTCATTCATTTCCCCCACTATCCTCCCCTCTAGTAATCACACTAGAGTTTGATCACACTAGAAACAGACCCTGTATCTGAGTCTTTTTTTGTTTTGTTATGTTTTTCAGATTGCACATGTAAGTGAAACCATATGGTATTTGTCTTTCTCTGTCTGACTTACTTCATTTAGCTTAATACCCTCTAGGTCTATCAATGTTGTTGCAAATGGTAAGATTTCATTCTTTTTATGGTCAAGTAATATTTCACTGTACATATATGCCACATCTTCTTTATCTATTAATCTATCAGTAGACACTTAGGTTGCTTCCATACCTTGGCTGTTGGAAATAATGCTGCAATGAACAGAGGGGTGCATATATCTTTTCGAATTAGTGTTTTTGTTTTCTTCTGAAAAATACCCAGAGGTGGAATTGCTCAATTGTATAGTAGTTCTATTTTTAATTTTTTGAGGAACCTCCATGCTGTTTTCCATCAATTCTATATCATCAAATTCTATATCAATTTACAATCCCATCAACAGTGTACAAGTGTTCTCTTTTCTCCACATCCTTGCCAACACTTATTATTTTTTGTCTTTTTAATAATAGCCACTCTGACAGGTGTGAGATGATATCTCATTGTGGTTTTGATTTGCATTTCTCTGATGGTGTTGAACATCTTTTCATGTGTCTGTTGGCTATCTGGATATCTTCTTTGGAAATATGTCTATTCAAGTCCTCTGCCCATTTTTAATTGGGTTGTTTGCTTATTTTATGTTGAGTTGTATGAGTTCTTTGTATATTTTGAATTTAAACCCTTATCAGATATATCATTTGCAAATATCTTTTAATATCAAAGAGCATGCTGCCTATGTTTTCTTCTGGGATTCTGATGTTTCTGGTATCACATTTAAGACCTTAGTCCATTTTGAGTTTATTTTTGTATATGGTGTGAGGAAGTAGTCCAGTTTGATTATTTTGCATGTAGCTGTCTAGTTTTCCCAATACCATTTATTGAAGAGGTTGTCTTTTCCCCATTATATATTCTTGTCCTCTTTATCATAGATTAATTGACCATATAAGTGTGGGTTTATTTCTGGGCTCTCTGTTCTGTTGCATTGATCTATGTGTCTGCTTTTGTACCAGCACCAAACTCTTTTGATTAGTGTAGCTTTGTAATATAGTTTGAAACCAGGGAGTGTGATACATGAAACTTTGCTCTTCTTTCTCAGGATTGTTTTGGCTATTCAAGGTCTTTTGTGTTTCCACACAAATTTTAGAATTATTTATTCTAGTTCTATGGGAAAAAATGCCATTGGTATTTTGATAGGGACTGCATTGAATCTGTAGACTGCCTTGGAGAGTATGGTCATTTTAACAATACAAATTCTTTCAATTCATGAGCACAGCGTATCCTTCCATTTGTTTGTGTCATCTTGATTTTCTTTCCTCAATGTCTTAGGGTCTATAGTCTTATAGTGTTCATCCACTCTTCTCCTGTGTTCACTGAGAATTTTTATGATCATTAACTTGAACTCTTTATTGGATAGATTGCTTATCTCTACTTCATTTAGTTCTTCTTCTGGGATTTTGCCTGGTTGCTTCATTTGGAACATACTCCTCTGTGTCCTCATTTTGCCTAATTTCTCTGTGTTCATTTGTATGTATTAGGTTGGTTGGTTATGTTTCCCAATCTTCAAGAAGTGGGCTTATGTATGAGACGTCTATGGGACACAGCAGCACACTCCTCTTTAGTGACCAGAACTATATGCTATAGGGGTGCCTCTTATGTGGGCTGTGTGGGCCCCTCCGTTGTGGTGGGGCCAACTACTGTGGGCATACTGGCTCAGTTGGCTGCCAGAGTCTGCCTTGAGTGGTGGCTGCCAGCTCACTGGGGCATGTGGCTGGGTCCTGGCATGACTGACTGTGAGGCCAGAGGGGCCCTAAGCTGGTGCTGGCCTGCTGGTGGGTGGGGCCAGGTCCCAGAGAGGCTTGTTGTGGGGAATCAGGGGGTCCCAGGCTGGTGTTGGCCCACTGGTGGGCAGGTAACCTTCCAGCACTAATAGACTAGAGGGAGGACTTCAAAATGGCACTTGACAGTACCAGTGCCCTCATGGTTGAACAAGCTCCCCAAAATGACTGCTGCCAGCATCTATGTTTCCAGGGTGAGCCCTAGTTGCCTCCTATCCCATTATCAGGCACCTCAAGATCAGCAAGTGGTTCTGACCCAGGCTCCTTCTAAATTACTGCCTCTAGGGACTTCCCTGGTGGTCCAGTGGTTAAGACTCCACACTTCTACTGAAGAGGGCACGGGTTCAATCCCTGGTCGGGGAACTAAGATACCGCATGTCATGTGGTGTGGCAAAAAAAAAATTACTGCCTCTGCACTGGGATTCTGAGCATGTGAGATTTTGTGTGTGCCCTTTATGAGATGAGTCTCTGTTTCCTACAGCCATCTAGCTCTCCCATATGTAAGCCCCGCTGGCCTTCAAAGCCAGATGTTTTGGGGACTCATCTTCCTGGTGCAGGACCCCTTGGCTGGGGAGCCCAATGTAGGGCTTGGACCCCTTGGATAATTTAGCAAAATTATCTGTAATGTCTGTTACCCCTACATGCTTCAGAGCCAATTTAGACAAGTTTTGTTAACTAGGGAAAATCCTCCTGAATAAAATAATTTCTATTATTATTATTTTCAATCCCAAATTTTATTATACCAAGTGGGGAGTCAAGAGATGACTTAATTTTCTAGGGGATGGATAAATGTTCTTAAGGGTTCCTGTGAATGCAAAACATCTCAAGATCAGCTAACATTGTTGAATTCTCAAGAGGACAGCATGAAAGCTAAGAAAATAATACTTTTATTTCAACTATTAGATACCCTGAGCTGTTCTTATTTAATGTTAAAAGTCACATCATCATCACATAGCACCTATTTTGCTGAATGCCCCCCAACTTAATTTAGTGAGAAAAACACATGACAAACACCTTTCCACAGTAAACACTCAAATTAGTAGAATGGACAAATGCTTTGGTTGAATCAGTCACATTCATAAATATAACAGCTCTGAGTGATAATAGAAAGACATGTATTAAGATGGTAAATTAAAGAATATTTCAGACAGAAACAAAATCCAGATACCACTTACATTCAACCTGAGTACTTTGGAACTGTTTTAAGGAAAGATACATGAGCCCAGGTGCTCAGGCAAGATTTTCCTTAAAATAACTAATTATATTTTCTGAAGTTGCTTTCCCCTGCAATCTTAACTAACCATGAGCCTCTTCTCCTCTTCTGTCCAAAACACACCTAATTGGCATTGTTAAGTGCCCCAAATCTTCTACTTCTTTCTGTGGTGAAGTCAGGAAAGCCCTGAGTTAACCTCACAACATAAACAATTAGAAAGCTGTACAAAACTGTTGTCAGATATTGGATAGCAAATAGCTCAGGACAATGATCCCCAAGAGAGAAACAAACAAGTACATTATCACTCTGGCTGACTTCTTGAAGCCAATTTTTAGACTATGCACGATGGGAGAAAGAACTCAACTAGAGCTCCTCCACTAAGTTGAGGAAATTGGGATTCAGGGAGGCTAAAGTGGCTGGATGTTTCAGGGCAGAGTTCTTGAAAGAAGTGTGCTACATAGAAAAACAGCTCCAGAAATCAGCAAAGGATCACCTGGAGTCTTGGTGATTACATAGTTATGCATGTGTAGAGTAAAACTCCACAAGGCTAGCCAAGGAGTGAGTAGACACTTGTAAGGTAAGGTAAACAATTCCCACAAGTCACGCAAAGCTGTTCAAACTCTAACCAAACAAAATAGTGATCACTTATAATATTTGGTGATCACTTATAATATTTATAGGAGATATAAATATAAATATTTATATTTATAGGAGACTCCATTAAGTCACACCTTAGTAGTGGGGGTGAATTATTCCTAGAGTGAAGACTATCCCAGACCTACCATATGTTATTGAAGTTAAGCTGGAATATATTCAAATTAGAGAGTTATAAGTTTTGTAATCCCCATTGTAACCACAAAGAAAATATCTATAAAATATACATGAGAGGAAATGACAAAGAAATTTAAATAGTTTACTACAAAAAATCAAGTAAACGCAAAGGACAGTAATGCAGGAAACATGGAACCAAAAAACGAAAAGGCATATAAAACACAAAAAGCACAATGACAGAAGTAAGTCTCTCCTTCCCAGTAATTACTTTAAATGTAAATGGATTAAACTCTCCAGTCAAAAGACAGAGATTGACAGAATGAATAAGAAACCTTATGATCCAACTATATGCTCTCTACAAGAGACTCACTTGAGGTCCAAAGACACAAACAGATTGAAAGAGGAAGATATTCCATGAAAATAATAACCAAAAGAGAACACAGGTGGCTATACTAATGAGAAAAAATAGACCTTAAATCCAAAAAGGTTACAAGAGACAAAGAAGGACATTATATATTAATAAAATCTTCAGTATAGCAAGAATACATAACAATTACAAACATTTACATACCAAATGACAACCACCAAAAACTGACAGAATTGAAGGGAGAAACAGGCAGACAGCTCTATAATAATAGTTAAAGACTTCAACATCCCACTCAGAAAAGTGGACAGAACAACCAGCCAGAAGATAATTAAGGAATAGAGGGTTTAACCAACACAATAAACCAACCAAATACGAGACATATATAGAATACTCTACCCAGCAACAGAATACACATTCTCTTCAAGTGCACATGGGACATCTCCCAGGATAGCCCATATGTTAGGTCACAAATTAAGTCTCAATATATCTTAAAAGACTGATATTGTGCTAATTATCTTCTCTGGCAACAACGGGATAAAGTTAGAAATCAATAAGAAAAGAAAAACTGGAAAATTCACAAAATTCTGGATATTAAACATACTTTTAAATAACCAATGGATCAAAGAAGAAATCAAGAAGGAAAATAGAAAATACTTAGAGATGAATGAAAATGAAAACATACATACCAAAACTTATGGGACACAGTGAAATCAGTGCTAAAAGGGAAATTTATAACTCTAAATGCTTACATTAAAAAACAAGAAAGATCACAAATCAACATCATAACTTGACCACTTAAGGAACTAGAAAAAAAAAGAACAAAATAAACCCAAAGCTAGCAGAAGGCAGGAAATAATAGAGACCAGAGCAGAGATAAATGAAACAAAGAATAGGAAAACAAAAGAGAAAATCAACTAAACCAAAAATTGTGTTAAAAGGCATTATTAAGAGAAAAAGAGATAACCTTCAGAATGGGAGAAAATATTTGCAAATTATATATTTTTTCCATTTTATTTTTTTAATAGATCTTTATTGGAGTATAATTGCTTCACAATACTGTGTTAGTTTCTGTTGTACAACAAAGTGAATCAGCCATGTGCATACATATGTCCCCATATCCCCGCCCTCTTGAGCCTCCCTCCCATCCTCCCTATCCCACCCCTCTAGGTCATCGCAAAGCACCGAGCTGATCTCCCTGTGTTACGCTGCTGCTTCCCACTAGCTAATGATTTTACATTCGGTAGTGTATATATGTCGATGTTACTCTCACTTCACCCCAGCTTCCCCCTCCCACCCTGTGTCCTCAAGTCCATTCTCTATGTCTACATCTTTATTCCTGCCCTGCAACTAGGTTCATCAGTACCTTTTTTTTTTTTTTTAGATTCCATATATATGTGTTAGAATACGGTATTTGTTTTTCTTTTTCTGACTTACTTCACTCTGTATGAAAGACATTAGGTCCATGCACCTCACTGTAAATCTCAGTTTTGTTTCTTTTTATGGCTGAGTAACATTCCATTGTATATATGTATCACATCTTCTTTATCCATTCATCTGTCGATGGACATTTAGATTGGTTCCATGTCCTGGCTACTGTAAATAGTGCTGCAGTGAAAATTGTGGTACATGTCTCTTTTTGAATTATGGTTTTCTCAGGGTATATATGCCCAGTAGTGGGATTTCTGGGTCATATGGTAGTTCTATTTTTAGTTTTTTAAGGAAACTCCAGACTGTTTTCCATAGTGGTTGTATCAATTTACATTCCCACCAACAGTGCAGGAGGGTTCCCTTCTTACCACACCCCTTCCAGCATTTACTGTTTCTAGACATTTTGATAATGGCCATTCTGAACAGCGTGAGGTAATACCTCATTGTAGTTTTGATTTGCATTTCTCTAATGATTAGTGATGTGGAGCATCCTTTCATGTGTTTGTTGGCAATCTGTATATGTTCTTTGGAGAAATGTCCATTTAGGTCTTCTGCCCATTTTTGGATTGGGCTGTTTGTTTTTTTTTGGTATTGAGCTGCATGAGCTGCTTGTATATTTCGGAGATTAATCCTTTGTCAGTTGCTTCATTTGCAAATATTTTCTCCCATTCTGAGGGTTGTCTTTTTGTCTTGTTTATGGTTTCCTTAGCTGTGCAAAAGCTTTTAAGTTTCATTAGGTCCCATTTGTTTATTTTTGTTTTTATTTCCATTTCTCTAGGAGGTGGGTCCAAAACGATCTTGCTGTGATGTATATCATGGTGTGTTCTGCCTATGTTTTCCTCTAAGAGTTTTATACTGTCTGGCCTTACCTTTAGATCTTTAATCCATTTTGAGTTTATTTTTGTGTATGGTGTTAGGAAGTGCTCTAATTTCATTCTTTTCATGTAGCTGTCCAGTTTTCCCAGAACCACTTATTAAAGAGGCTGTCTTTTCTCCACTTTATACTCTTGCCTTCTTTATCAAAAATAAGGTGACCATATGTGCGTGGGTTTATCTCTGGGCTTTCTCTATATTTCTTTCTTTATATTTCTGTTTTTGTGCCAGTACCATACTGTCTTGATTACTGTAGCTTTGTAGTATAGTGTGGAGTCCAGGAGCCTGATTCCTCCATCTCCATTTTTCTTTCTCAAGATTGCTTTGGCTATTTGGGACCTTTTGTGTTTCCATACAAATTGTGAAATTTTTCTTCTAGTTCTGTGAAAAATGCCATTGGTAGTTTGATAGGGATTGCATTGTTTCTGTTGCACAACAACGCATCAGCCATAAGGGATTAATATCCAAAATATAAAGAGAACTCCTAAAACTCAACAATAAAAAAAAACCTGATTCAAAAATGGGCCTTGAACAGACATTTCTCCAAAGAAGATATATAAATGGCCAACAAGCACATGAAAAACGATTACAACTACAATTAACAGGAAAAGGATAAATATGAAAATGTAAAACAAAACATCAAAGTCACAAAATGTAGAGGAGGGGGGAAAATGTAGATCTTTCAGAATGTGTTTGAACTTACATGATTATTAAAGAAAATAGATTTAGTTATGCGTCAAGATACTTGAAAGCCAGGATAACCACAAATCAGAAACATACAATAGATTCACAAAAACAAAAAAGAAAGGAACTCAAGCATAATACAAAAGAAAAGCATCAAACCATAAAGGGAAAAATGAGAACAAAAGTAAATAACAAACACTTATTATAAACTTATAAGAGTTAGGACACTCTAATATTGGCAAAAGAATAGACAAAGAGATCAAGGGAGCAAAATAGAATATACAGGATTAAACCTCACATTTGTGGTCACCTGGTTTTCCAACAAAGGTACCAAGATAATTGGGTGGGGAAAGGATGGTCTCTCTTTTTTTTCTATTTTATTTTTTTTAATTTTTATTTATTTAGTTATTTTTATTGAAGTATTGTTGATTGACAACATTATGTTAGTTTCAGGTGTATAGCACAGTGATTCAGTTAAATATACACACACACATACACATATTCTTTTTCAGATTCTTTTCCTTTATAGGTTATTACAAAATATTGAGTATAGTTCCCTGTGCTATACAGTAGGTTGGCTGGTTATCTTATATATAGTAATGTGTATATGTTAATCCCAACCTCCTAATTTATCCCCTCCCCGTGCCTTTCTCCTTTGGTAATCATAAACTTGTTTTCTATGTCTGTGAGTCTCTTTCTTTTTTTTCTTTTTCTTTTTAAAAATTTGTTTATTTAATTAATTTACTGTTGGCTGGGTTGGGTCTTCACTGCTGTGCATCGGCTTCCTCTAGTTGCGGTGAGCGGGACTACTCTGTTGCAGTGTGCGGGCTTCTCACTGTGGTGGCTTCTCTTGCTGCAGAGCACGGGCTCTAGGTGCGTGGGCTTCAGTAGTCATGGTGCGCAGGCTCAGTAGTTGTGGTGCACAGGCTTAGTTGCTCCATGGCATGTGGGATCTTCCCAGACCAGGGCTCGAACCTCTGTCCCCTACATTGGCAGGCAGATTCTTAACCACTGTGCCACCAGGGAAGTGCCTGTGAGTCTCTTTCTGTTTTGGAAATAAGTTCATTTGTATTTTTTTTTTTTTTTTTAGATTCCACATATAAATGACATCATATGATATTTGTCTTTCTCTGTCTGACTTACTTCATTTAGAATGATAATCTCTAGGTCCATCCATGTAGCTACAAATGGCATTATTTCATTTTTTTATGGTTGAGTAACATTCCACTAGTTGTGTGTGTGTGTGTGTGTGTGTATGCAATATCTTCTTTATCTATTCATCTGTTGGTGGACATCTATGTTGTTTCCATGTCTTAGCTATTGTAAATAGTGCTGCAATGAATATTGGGGTAAGAATAGGCTCTTTAACAAATTGTGATGGGAAACTGGATATCTATATGGAAAGAAATATGCCTCCACCTTTACTTCACGCAAATGTTGATATAAAATGGCTCATAGGCCTAAATATAAAAGTTAAACCTGTGTAAAACTTCTGGGAAAAAATCAGTGAAGAAAATCTACATGATCTTACTGTAGACAAAGATTTCTTAAATGACAAACATATACAAATAAGCCATAAAAGAAAAAAATTGATACGTTTTCAAAAAGAAAAATTGAATATATAAAAATATCCAATTCATATATTAATTAAAATATTTAAAAGGTTAAGCATTTTTAACATTATTAAAACTAATTTAAAATGTTCAACATCATTATTTATTGGGGAAAAGAAAGTTAAAACGGGAATGGGATACCACCACATACCTATTAGAATGCCTTAGATTACAATATGTGACAATAGCAAGTGTTGGTAAGGATGTGGAACAACTGAAACTCTCACATAGTGCTGGTGGGAATGTAAAATAGTACAGCCACTTTGGAGGAAATTTTGGCAGTTTCTTATCAACATGCACTTGACATATAACTCAACAAGCCCACTCAAAGCTATCTACCAAGAAATGAAAACATATGTCTACACAAATAACTACAGAAAAATGTTCACAGCTCCTTCATATTTTTAAGAAAAAAATTTGTAGCAGTTTTAGGTTCACAACAAAATTGAGAGCAAGGCATTGAGAGGTATAGAGATTTCCCATATACTGCCTGCTCCCACACATGCATAGCATTCCTTATAATCAATATCATTCATCTGAATGGTACATCTGTTACCAAGAATGAACCTACATTGACACATCATATTTTTACTCTCCTAAAAATCTTCTATGCTCTGCCTATTCATTCCTTCCCCCACCCCACCCCTGGAAACCACTAATCTTTACACTATCTCCATAATTTTGCCTTTCCCAGAATGCCATATAGTTGGAATCAGAGAGTATATATAGCCTTTTCAGATTGGCTTTAATTAGTAATATGCATTTAATCTTCCTCCATGTCTTTTCAAAACTTGACAGTTCATTTCTTTTTAGTGCTGAATGATATTCCATTGCCTAGATTTATTTATCTAGTCACCTACTGAAGAACATCTTGGTTGCATCCAAGTTTTGGCAATTATGATTAAAACTGCTATAAACATCCACATATAGATTTTTGTCTGGACATAAGTTTCCAACTCCTTTAGGTAAATACCAAGGATCGAAATTGATGGATCAGATGATAAAAGTATGTTTAGCTCTGTACACACTGAACTCTCTTCCAAAGTGGTTGTATCATTTTGCGTTCCCACCAGCAATGCATGAGAATTCCTGTTGCTCTATATCTTCACTAGCATTTGATGTTGTCAGTGTTCTCGATTTTGGCCATTCTAAGGTGTGTTGTCATATCTCGTTGTTTTAATTTGCAATTCTCTTATGACATATGACGTGGAGCATCTTTTCACATGCTTATTTGCCATCTTTATACCTTCTTTGATGAAGTTTCTGTTCAGGTCTTTGGCCCATTTTTTAATTGGGTTGTTTGTTTTCTTACTGTTGGGTTTTAAGAGTTCATTGTATAGTTTGGTTAACAGTACTTTATCAGATGTCTTTTGCAAATATTTTCTCCCAGTCTTTGGCTTGTTTTTTAATTCTATTGACAATGTCTTTCACAGAGCAGAAATTTTTAATTTTAATGAAGTCCAGCTTATCAATTATTTCTTGAGAGGATTGTGTCCTTGGTGTTGTATCTAAAAAGGCATTACCATACTCAAGGTCATCTAGGTTTTCTCCCTGTTGTCTTCTAGAAGCTTTTCAGTTTTGTGTTTTGCATTAAGGTCTATGATCCATTTTGAGTTAATTTTGGGGAAGAGTGTAAAGTCTGTGTCTAGATTCATTTTTTTTTTGCAGTGTAGATGTCTAGTTGTTCTGGCATCATTTGTGGGAGAGACTATCTTTGCTCCATTGTATTGCCTTTGGTCCTTTGCCAAAGATCAGTTGACAAATCAGTTATTCATGGGGTTCTCCATTCTGTTCCACTGATTTGTCTATTCTTTCACCTATACCATACTGTCCTGATTACTGTAGCTTTATAGTAAGTCAGATTCAGATAGCATCAGTCCTCCAAATTTGTTCTTTTCCTTCATTATTGTGTTGGCTATTCTAGGTCTTTTGCCTCTCCATATAAAATTTAGAATCATTTTGTCAATATCCATAAAACAAATGCCAGAATTTTTACTGGGATTGCAGTGAATCTATAGACCAATTTGGGATGAAGCGACATCTTAACAATGTTGAGTCTTTTTATCCATGTACATGGAGTATCTCTTCATTTATTTAGTTATCTTTTGATATCTTTCATTAAAGTTTTGTAGTTTTCCTCATATAAACTTTGCACATATTTTCCTAGATTTATACCTAAATATTTTATTTGGAGGGGTTGCTAATGTAAATAGTATTGTGTTTTTAATTTCAAATTCTACTTGTTCATTATTGGTGTGAAGGAAAGCAATTGACTTTTGTGCAATAACCTTGTACACCTTTATTTTTTAATAGCTCCAACTAGAAGCATCCCAAATGTCCATGAACAGGTAAATAGATAAACATGTTGTGTTTATCCATACAATAGAATGCTACTCCACAATATAAAGATATTAACTGCAGATACACTCCACAACATGAACAAATCTCAAAAATCCACAATGTGGACAAATCTCAAAAACATTACACTGAGCAAAAGAAGATTCAAAAGAGTTTCTACTGTATGATTACATACATATATAACTTCAGAAAATACAAAGCTAATTTACAGTGACAGAAAATAGATCAATTTTCTAGGGCTGATGGGATGGGAGTGATTGGGAGAGGACATAAGGGAATTTTTTGAAGTGATGAAAATGAACATCTTGATTCTGATGGTGATTACACAGATGTGTAAATTTGTCAAATTCCTTTCACTTAAACTAGCTCATGTGGTTTCTATAATTACAACTGCACACTAACTGAGAGAGTCTTAAAGAAAGAACAGGAGGCTGCCTGGCAAACCAGTAGGGAAGTGCTTTCCAGGAGAAAGAACAGTGTGTACAAAGTTACTGAAGTATGAGGAAGTGTGACACATGTGACAGGCCTTGTTAATCAGTGTTACAGATTCCATGAATCACAGAAAATGTACATTTTTACAGAAAAACTATTTTCTTTAAACTGTGTCTAGTATGGCTTTAGATTTTCTAATACTATAAGGAAAAGGCAACATTTTCCAAAAGTTCTCCCCACTTGAACATGAGGAAAACTGTGCTTAACCAAAACCAAAGGGAAAAAATAGACATTATTTTCTAGAATGTTTATTAAAAAAAATTTTTTTTTACCAAATTTAGGTTGAAAAACTCAAGCTGTTGTCAATCACTCCCGACCACCACCAATGCCACATCAGTGTTTGATACAGAAGAGATTTCAGCAGGTCACTCCATAGCAGCAAAAGTTCACATCAAGCGTAGTGTATTAGACACCCCTGGTACACTCAGGTATCCCCATAGGAATTTTTGCAAACTTAGGAAGAGCTAGAGATACTTCTACTGGGAATTAGAGAATGCATTTAAAAATTTAAAAATAGGGGGCTTGGGCTTCCCTGGTGGCACAATGGTTGAGAGCCCGCCTGCCGATGCAGGGGACACGGGTTCGTGCCCCGGTCTGGGAAGATCCCACATGCCGCCGAGTGGCTGGGCCCGTGAGCCATGGCCGCTGGGCCTGCGCGTCCGGAGCCTGTGCTCTGCAACGGGAGAGGCCACAACAGTAAGAGGCCCGTGTACCAAAAAAAAAAAAAAAAAATTTAAAAATAACCCACACATTATAAATGCTGATCCTTCCAGAGAGTCTGCCGGTATAAAATTCAGGACATATATTATCTCTGGAATCAGAAACTAAAAGTTGCAAAACTAAAAGAGAAAATGCAACTAGTACACAACTAGGAAAAAATGTTTACCTTGAGCGCAATCACAAAAGCACAAATGAAAACATTCAGGAGCCTTTTTTTTTCCTTAAGCTAGTAAGAAAAAGTAAAAAGATAATTCCAAATATCAGCAAGGGCACAGTGAAACATACTCTCACCTTGCTAACTGCAGTAAAAATTTATATAACTTTTCTTTTTAATGTTTAAAAAGAAATTTGGCAGTGTGAAACAAGACCCATACCTTTTTTTACCAAGGAGCTCACTTGTAGAGGTTTATCCTAAGGATATGTTTAGACGAAACAATAACTTTTTGATTTTTCACTGTAACCGTGTTTATGATAGTGGAAAAACTGGAAGCCACTTGAAGTCCAACAACATGGAAATGATTGAATTGTGGTGTGGCATGTGCTATGGATGTACAGTAGTGGAGAAACACATTTATTCTATAATGTGAAGTGAAATGCAGAATACAAGATTAAATTACACTGCGACTGCAACTGTGTTTAAAAACTTGTGTTTCTGAAGAAAGACTAGAAGGGAATAAAATGCTAAACCGGGTTAGGTGAAGGACTTATGAATAATTTTTTCTATTTCTTAAGCTTTTTCTTTTTTTTTTTTTTTTTTTTTTGCGGTACGCGGGCCTCTCACTGCTGTGGCCTCTCCCAGCCGCTCCGCGGCATGTGGGATCCTCCCGGACCAGGGCACGAACCCGTGTCTCCTGCATCGGCAGGCGGACCCTCAACCACTGCGCCACCAGGGAAGCCCTCTTAAGCTTTTTGTAATATTTTATTATTTTTATAATAGACTAAATGAATGGGAGTTCTGAATCTTCTGAGTTAAGGAAGATGAAAAAAGAAAGGACTAAACAAATCACTGAGTTAAAAACTGCAAGAGAAACCTTCCATCTCATTATGAGGAAATTGACTATAACATGACCATCAAAATAACATGAAAACTGATTAATCTAATAGAAATGTAAAAATATATTCTACATTTCGGGACATCAGATTCAACCCTAGGAAGGAGGAAGAAGTCGTAACTTTCATTCAAAAGTCCAGGATTAGAGTTCAGGCTCTACCATTTAATACATGTGTAATATCAGGCAAATCACTTAAAGATATGTTTACCTCTATGTAAAAGGATACTGGTGATGCTCCCCTGACTCACCACTGGGAGAGTTGTAAAAATTACCTGAGAGAACACAAGTGAAAGTCTTTTGTAAACAAAGTACTGGCTACGGACATTTCTCAGAATTCATTGTTTGCACTAAGTTTCGACCACACCAACCTCCTCAGGAGGTTGAGTCAGGAACAGAGTCACATTCGACATGCTATGGCCTTGGAAGAATGTCTACAGATGCTGACCCACTATCCGCTTAACTTCAAATTGGTCCAATCACCCATTGGGATTTCCATAAGTGATCACGGGGGGGTGGGGTGGGGGGGTGGAGAAGGCCTGAGCAGAGTTCTCTCAATTTTCTTTGAGGAAAAAGATGAAGCAAGAAGGCAACAGAGAGATCTTCTTTAAAGGAGAGAAGAACCTGTAATGTTGATCACCAGACTTCCCTCCAAGGTGCATATCTATCTGGCAATGATCAAGAGGTAGAGTCCAACCTAGCTTCCTACCAAAAAGAATGGTCTTTCCTAGTGATGCCAAGTAGACTGGTCTCCTTGAAATGACAGGGCAGTGGAGCAGACAGCAGACAGATACATGTCAGCAGGTGAGCAGAGGAAAAGGAGCCGAAGTTTTGCAGTCAACTGTAAACTCTTAAATGTTGAGAGAAAGTTTAATGGAGATGAGAGAAGCTAGGCATCCCAGAGGCTCTAGTAATAATACTCTCTCAAAACAAGTCTTGTGAAATTTTGTATAGTTTGCTTCCTAAAACTTTTTGCTCTGCCAGCTGGCTGAAGGGAGAGGGGTTCTCTACACACTGACCTCCAGTTTTGGTTATATTGATAAGTCATGGCACAGCAATGACACTGCTTCCAAAAGAATTTTCTTGGCTTGACTTTATAATTGATTGTCTTCTCAGTTGGCAAGCAGACCTGCTCATTCCTGAAACAAGACTAATGAATTCTGATTCGGTTGCCAAATATGTTCAGAAATTCTAATTTCATTTATTTAACATTTATATCTCAATTAGTGCCAAGCACTACACTAAACACTGTGCAAATATTAACTCCTAATCTGACAGGACAGGCCCTTCTTTCTGTCGAGTCACAGTGGTGTCCCGACACAGAGAGGGTGACAATTTTGAATGGCTTCACAGTAACTGGAAACATTACCTTGTTTAGTCCCCACCAATTGCAGACAATTTCACAGTGCGTTCTCTGGGGCTCTGTCCTGTTGGGATGTAAATGGCTTCTCTCTTGTCCCTAGGGAGGCTGGCCATTAGAAATGCTTTCCTTTACTTGAATTGATCCCACCACAGGCAGAGAGAACATGTACCCACCACTCTTTTATCTCATCTCCCTCCCCGATGTTTCTATTTTTTCCATCTGCGAGCCTGACAAGCATATTATAAGCCAGATCTGCTACTCTGTGATATACATGTCTAGTTTTCAAAAATCTTCAATCAAATTTTAGTCCCTCGAGCCTTCTTTTTCTGCTTTCCACTCTTTTTTTTATTGGTTAACACCTTTCTAATAGTCAGGTGTCCAGAACTGTATCATCTTATCACTTTGCAGGTTCAGTTTCCAGGTGCTGTTTACTGTGACTCTAGGGCTTTTGAGGCATTTCTGCCTTTCACTGGATATCTCTGTTTCCAATCCTTTATCTCCAGGCACTTAGCTCCTTCCTATGTTAAACTTTAGTTATTTTCTGCTTCAAATTTCTAGTCTTACTGGGTTTCTTTCTATTATTGCTTGTCAATCTGTAATACATACAACACTTCCAAGTTTGTAATTACCTGATAATGTAATTCCTATGTTACTTAATTCTTCAAAATCACTTTAAAAAGTGAATAAGGGAGGCTTCCCTGGTGGCGCAGTGGTTGGGAGTCCGCCTGCCGAGGCAGGGGACGCGGGTTCGTGCCCCGGTCTGGGAAGATCCCACATGCCGTGGAGTGGCTGGGCTCTTGAGCCATGGCCGCTGAGCCTGCGCATCCAGAGCCTGTGCTCCGCAACGGGAGAGGCCACAACAGTGAGAGGCCCGCGTACCGCAAAAAAAAAAAAAAAGTGAATAAGGACCTACAACAGCTAAACAGTATTGTATTAATAATGCTAAAAGAGCTAACATGTACTGAACACTTTCCACCTTCCAGGCACCATGCTAAGCACTTTCGTGTGTACTCACTCTTACAGTAAATCATAATCTGTAGGTGCTATTGTCATCCTCTTTTTACAGATATAGAAACCTGAGACTTAGAAAAATTAAGTAACTTGCTCAAAGGCACAAAGCTAGTAACTGAAAAGACCAGGATTTGAACCCAGATGGTGGACTTAATCATTAACCTACATTGTTTTCACCTGCATTTAATAAGGGCCATATGCAAAGAAGCTTTACTTAGATTTATCAATGAAAAAGCCTTGATAATGAGCTTACTCTTTATAAAGAGTACTTCAGTTACATTATGGAGGATGAAGGCAGTTACTCCACAGAGACACACCAAACAGACAGGTAAGGAGACTTCAGAGATGACCTGGTCCAGGTGTCTTCCTTAAAGGGGGAGGACTCTGAGGCACAGTATAAATGACTTAACAAAGTTTACAGAATTAGTTCACAGCAGAGCACGGATTCCAGCGCTGCTTCCACCCCAAGGTCCTGCCTCCAAGTTGAGGGGAAGCAGCTCTCAGGGAGCCACCCAGGTGCCAGTGCTTTCTGAGCCAGAGGACCGGAGCCCACCAGTGCTATATCTCACTTAAGAATGAAGTCTGGCATTTTGCTGCCCCATTGTTGCCTCTGCTATCAGCCACATGTCTGTCTCCAGTTAAGGCCTAGGCCAGCCCTGCACCCTAAGCATGGCCCAACATCGAGGACAGCCCACCAAGGCTGGCCAGATCACCAGCGCTGCACTATCACTCTTCACTCTGTCTCCTCTGCCTGTGTGCTCTCCCCATCTCTACTTACTTGCCTTAAGCTGTCAGCCCTCCAAGGTTCAGGCCTTCCCCACACACTCCCCAAAACCCTCTCTAACTACCTCAGGTTAAAATGATCTCTCCCACCTCAAAACACTAGAACTCTTATTTCCCAGGCCACTCATACACTACTTATTATATGCTGCCTGGTATTGTCTGTTTGGTACCTTTTATCTAAGAGCCTGGATTGCCTGGAGGGCAGAGGTCATCTCTTATTCATCATTGTATTCACCACACTGCTTAGTCTAAGGCCCAGAACAAAACAGGTGTTCTATAAATGTTGATTGATTTATTGTACTTGGAAATGAAAATGACTTCCTTGCTTCTATGGTAACCCAAGAAAAGAAAGTAACTTTTCTGAGACCCAAGAGATCAACTGAGGAAATACCTTCAGAGCCCTTGAAAGAAAAATAATTTGGAGTACTTGTAATCATATGC
This sequence comes from Neophocaena asiaeorientalis asiaeorientalis, assembly GCF_003031525.2. Lineage (NCBI taxonomy): Eukaryota > Metazoa > Chordata > Mammalia > Artiodactyla > Phocoenidae > Neophocaena > Neophocaena asiaeorientalis. The sequence goes on from NW_020173114.1 coordinate 3,061,583, forward strand.
ACAAGACTGTGTATGACTTGCTAAAATAGCTCAAAAATGTTCAACTTGTTATGGGGTGTTAAGCAGACAAGAAACAACAACAACAAATGATTACTCTATAGATCTGGATGCTTACACATATTTTTCATTGAGTTTTTCAAACCAGTTAAATACATATGGATGTGGCTTGAAAATTAGACTGGTTATTCACCAACAGATTACCAAAGCTAGAGAAGACCAAAAACTGCAATCCTGAAATTCTCAATATGTAGTGCTGTTATTTTACTAGGTTTGAACATTCTTTTGGGATGAGTCAACATATTTCCATAACCTGCCTCATTAGAGTAACATCTTAAACACTGAGAAGCTAACGCTCTGAATTGTACCTACAGAAGAACTAATCTAACCTCAATTCAAAATCTTTCACTTGCTTTCTTCCACTGGCTTTATTTGGCTTACTTTTATCCTCCTACAACTGATGAAAATCTTTTGACTAACTTTTTCTGCTATCTTCATATTATTTATCAACAGACTAGTCATTTGGACTGTAGCCAATCTGGTCAATATACTGTACTGTATTTTGATTGGCAACTATTGAATAAATTGGATCTTGTCATTGTCTAACATACCTTTCACTCTGTATCATAGAAGGGTAGAAATCTAGAATTAGAAGGGATTTTAGAGATCAACTCATCTACTTCTCTAATTTTATAGGGAGATAAGGAAAGATGAGAACGATTAGATAACTTGCACAAAGCCATACATTTTTACTGACAACAATCAATAAAAAATTTATTTTTATTATAGAATAGGCTCCTTGTCATCTAACAATTAACGTGGTTGGCAATAAACTTTTTAAATGTTTTAAAAATTATTGTGTGGTAGAATTATACTCTGGATAGAAAATAGAAATAATTATAGAAATAATAATATAGAAGTAATAATAGAAATAATCTCAATCCACAGATGATGAAACTCCTTAATAACAAAGACAGGCTTTAAAAGATGTGGCTGGAGGGGTGGTAGAGCCATGTGATGTCTGCAGGATTCACACCTTGCAGAAAAAGGACTACCTGTGAAATCAGTTTAGTTTGTCTTCAGTATTCCCAATCTCCCTTTCTGTGGTCTTTCCCCTCTCATTAGTGACTTCGCCCCTCCTCAACCCCTATTTCAGGTGTTCTATGCCTAGCCAGCCTCTTCCCTCTATCGAAGCAGGAATTAGGCATTCACTAATTCAGTGTGGATAAATTTTAACCTATTATTTTAACCAGACTTTTCCATCTTAAATGAGTCTGTGACAATTCTTACATCATCAAGTAAGTGGAAAAATATCTTTGGAGTTCCTAAAATCACACTATTCATAAGGCCAGTGAGGATCTATTGGTGACTTAGTTATATGTAGTTAATAAGTAAGGATCTGTCAGAGGAATAACCTATCTTTCCTTACTCCTACCTTTTAGATGGCAACTTCTTCCCTTAGAAGGATAAAACAGGCTCTGGTGACCATTCCTAAGAGTAGATTGAGACAGAAGAATTTATGTCCCATTGTCATGAGCATCTCCTGGCCATGAAATCAGTTTTTTCTTGACCTAGGTCTTCTTGGCAGGCAGAATTTCCCCTATCACTTCCCCAGCAATTAAACTACTTGATTATAAGCCAGCTTTCTGGGAAATCCAACCACACACAGAGGAGAAGGTGATGTGAAGATAGAGCAGAGAGTTAAAGAAGCTGGCCTTGAAGACTGATGTACCCACAAGCCTAGGAATGCTGGCAGCCACTAGCAGCTGGACGAGATACTCCAAGTAATTTCTATGCGTGGATCACATGGGAAGGCACTGATTTAGCCATGTGGCTGACAGGGTCTTGGTGCTCTGGTCGGGTGTCAGGCCTGTGCCTCTGAGGTGGGAGAGCCAAATTCAGGACACTGGTCCACCAGAGACCTCCCGGCTCCACACAATATCAAGTGGCAAAAGCTCTCCCAGAGATCTCCATCTCAAAGCTAAGACACAGCTGCACTCAACGACCAGCAAGCTACACTGCTGAACACCCTATTCCAAACAATTAGCAAGACAGGAACACAACTACATCCATTAGAAGAGAGGCTACCGAAAATCATAATAAGGTCACAGACACCCCAAAACACACCACCGGACACGGTCCTGCCCACCAGAAAGACAAAATCCAGCCTCATCCACAAGAACACAGGCACTAGTCCCCTCCACCAGGAAGCCCACACAACCCACTGAACCAACCTTAGCCACTGGGGGCGGACACCAAAAACAACGGGAACTAGGAAACTGCAGCCTGCGAAAAGGAGACCCCAAACACAGTAAGTTAAGCAAAATGAGAAGACAGAGACACACAGCAGATGAAGGAGCAAGGTAAAAACACACCAGACCAAACAAATGAAGAGAAAATAGGTAGTCTACCTGAAAAAAATTCAGAGTAATGATAGTAAAGATGATCCAAAATCTTGGAAGGAGAATGGAGAAAATACAAGAAATGCTTAACAAGGACCTAGAAGAAGTAAAGAGCAAACAAACAATGATGAACAACACAATAAAGGAAATTAAAAATTCTCTAGAAGGAATCAATAGCAGAATAACTGAGGCAGAAGAACAGATAAGTGACCTGGAATATAAAATAGTGGAAATCACTACTGCAGAGCAGCATAAAGAAAAAAGAATGAAAAGAATTGAGGACAGTCTCAGAGACTTCTGGGACAAAATTAAACGCACCAACATTTGAATTATACGAGTCCCAGAAGAAGAAGAAAAAAAGAAACAGATTGAGAAAATATTTGAAGAGATTATAGTTGAAAACTGCCCTACTAAGGGAAAGGAAATAGTTAACCAAGTCCAGGAAGCACAGAGAGTCCCATACAGGAAAAATCCAAGGAGAAACACACCAAGACACATATTAATCAAACTATCAAAAATTAAAAAAAAATGAAAACAAATAAGGAAACACGAGCTTTAAATGATACATTAAAAATGAGATGGACTTAATTGATATTTATAGGACATTCCATCCAAAGTCAACAGAATACACTTTCTACTCAAGTGCTCATTGAACTTTCTCCAGGATAGATCCTATCTTGGGTCACAAATCAAGCCTTGGTAAATTTAAGAAATTTGAAATAGTATAGTTATAGCAATATAATTCTACCTCAAGAAACATCTCAAATAAACAACTTATACTTACACCTAAAGTAATTAGAGAAAGAAGAACAAAAACCTTCAAAATTAGCAGAAGGAAAGAAATCATAAAGATCAGATCAGAAATAAATGAAAAATAAATGAAGAAAACAGTAGCAAAGATCAATAAAACTAAAAGCTGGTTCTTTGAGAAGATAAACAAAATTGATAAACCATTAGCCAGACTCATCAAGAAAAAAAGGGAGAAGACTCAAATCAATAGAATGAGAAATGAAAATGGAGAAGTAACAACTAACACTGCAGAAATACAAAGGATCATGAGAGATTACTACAAGCAACTCTATGCCAATAAAATGGACAAC
>NW_020173114.1:3065117-3200117 GCF_003031525.2 Neophocaena asiaeorientalis asiaeorientalis
AGAATTCTTCAATATAAGCAAATCAATCAATGTGATACACCATATTAACAAATTGAAGGATAAAAAACTTATGATCATCTCAATAGATGCAGAAGAAGCTTTTGACAAAATTCAACACCCATTTATCATAAAAACCCTCCAGAAAGGAGGCATAGAAGGAAGTTACCTCAATATAATAAAGGCCATATATGACGAACCCACAGCAAACATCATCCTCAATGGTGAAAAACTGAAACCATTTCCACTAGGATCAGGAACAAGACAACGTTGCCCACTCTCACCACTGTTATTCTACATAGTTTTGGAAGTTTTAGCCACAGCAATCAGAGAAGAAAAAGAAATAAAAGGAATACAAATCAGAAAAGAAGAAATAAAGCTGTCACTGTTTGCAGATGACATGATACTATACATAGAGAATCCTAAAGATGCTACCAGAAAACTACTAGAGCTAATTAATGAATTTGGTAAAGCAGCAGGATACAAAATTAATGCACAGAAATCTCTTGTATTCATATACAATAATGATGAAAATTCTGTAAGTGAAATTAAGGAAACACTCCCATTTACCATTGAAACAAAAAGAATAAAATACCTAGGAATAAAGCTACCTAAGGAGACAAAAGATCTGTAGCAGAAAACTATAAGACACTGATGAAAGAAATTAAAGATGATACAAGCAGATGGAGAGATATACCATGTTCTTGGATTGGAAGAATCAACATTGTGAAACTACTATGTGCCCAAAGCAATCTACAGATTCAGTGCAATCCCTATCAAACTACCACTGGCATTTTTCACAAAACTAGAACAAAAACTTTCACAATTTGTATGGAAACACAAAAGATCCCGGATAGTCAAAGCAATCTTGAGAACAGAAAACGGAGTTGGAGGAATCAGGCTCCTGGACTCCACACTATACTACAAAGCTACAGTAAGCAAGACAGTATGATACGGCCACCAAAACAGAAATATAGATCAATTGAACAGGATAGAAAGCCCAAAGATAAGCCCACACACATGTGGTCACCACATTTTTGATAAAGGAGGCAAGTATATACAGTGTAGAAAAGACAGCCTCTTCAATAAGTGGTGCTGGGAAAACTGCACAGGTACATGTAAAAGAATGAAATTAGAACACTCCCTAACACCATACACGAAAATAAACTCAAAATGGATTAAAGACCTAAATGTAAGGCCAGACAGTATAAAACCCTTAGAGGAAAACACAGGCAGAACACTCTATAACATAAATCACAGCAAGATCCTTTTTGACCCACCTCCTAGAGGAATGGAAATAAAAACAAAAATAAACAAACGGGACCTAATGAAACTTCAAAGCTTTTGCACAACAAAGGAAACCATAAACAAGACCAAAAGACAACCCTCAGAATGGGAGAAAATATTTGCAAATGAAGCAACTGACAAGCGATTAATCTCCAAAATTTACAAGAAGCTCATGCAGCTCAATAACAAAAAAACAAACAACCCAATCCAAAATTGGGCAGAAGACCTAAACAGACGTTTCTCCAAAGAAGATATACAGGTTGCCAACAAACACATGAAAGGATGCTCAACATCACTAATCATTAGAGAAATGCAAATCAAAACTACAATGAGCTATCACCTCACACCAGTCAGAATGACCATCATGAAAAAATGTACAAACAGTAAATGCTGGAAAGGGTGTGTAGAAAAGAGAACCTTCTTGCACTGTTGGTGGGAATGTAAATTGATACAGCCACTATGTAGAACAGTATGGAGGTTCCTCATAAAACTAAAAATAGAACTACCATATGACCCAGCAATCCCACTACTGGGCATATACCCTGAGAAAACCATAACTCAAAAAGAGTCATGTACCACAATGTGCATTGCAACTGTTTACAATAGCCAGGACATGGAAGCAACCTAAGTGTCCATCGACAGATGAATAGATAAAGAAGATGTGGCACATATATACAATGGAATATTGCTCAGCCATAAAAAGGAATGAAATTGAGTTATTCGTAATGAGGTGGATGGACCTAGAGTCTGTCATACAGAGTGAAGTAAGTCAGAAAGAGAAAAACAAATACCGGATTCTAACACATATATATGGAATCTAAAAAAAAAGAGAAAGGTTAAGAAGAACCGAGGAGCAGGACAGGAATACAGATGCAGATGTTGAGAATGGACTTGAGGAAACGGGGAGGGGGAAGGGTAAGCTGGGATGAAGTGAGAGAGAGGCATGGACTTATGTATATTGCCAAATGTAAAATAGATAGCTAGTGGGAAGCAGCTGCATAGCACAGGGAGATCAGCTCCGTGCTTTGTGACCACCTAGAAGAGTGGGATAGGGAGGGTGGGAGGGAGACGCAAGAGGAAGGAGATATGGGGATATATGTATACGTATAGCTCCTTCAATCTGTTATAAAGCAGAAACTAACACACCATTGTAAAGCAATTATACTCCAATAAAGATGTTTAAAAAAGTCGGCTTTCCACCAATCCTCATTATTATCTATTTCCCAAATCATATTTTGCATTTTCTACCATATAGTATAATCATTATATTAAAAGCTTCATGACATGATCATAATACTTTTTCCATCATTCTGGAATAAAACACACACTAGTTTTATTATTTCCACCATGGATACAATTTCTGAAAATAAGATATGACATGGCAGAATATATTTTCACTCACAGGTATCACTGAACTGCATCTTATAATTAAGACCATGAAATTTACATGACTACTGTATAATGTGGATCTGTAATCATAATAACTTACATTTCTCTAATACTTTACAATTTATACTGATTATAATTTCACATTATATTACAATGACTCCCTGAGATAGAGGAAAGAGAGCGATTATTATTATAATGCCAATTTAACAGTTAAAGAGATTGAGACTCTGAATGTGTCATTTACTTGGTGGCACTGGCCTCTCTACCTTTATTACTTCTCCTAGAAGGGAAAAGAGAGAGCAGAAACTAAAATTTGGTGAGGATCTATTATGTATTAGGTACCTTGTTAGAAACTTTTCACATACATCATCTTCAGCACTTGCCCAGATTCCAACTGCTAGTAAATATGGAACTGGACACTTCTTTCTTCCCCCATCCTGAACCTCATGACTGATCATCTGAATTACTGTCTCATCAACACCTTTGAATCTCCTTACACTCTAGTACTTTCATCATATTCACTTAGCAAAACACAGCTTCTATAACTCTTATAATTTACTTTCTGTGTTTCTATACCTAGGCATCAGTTTGTTGCTTTGAGAAAAACCATACAGCTACAAATTCATTTTGTCTAAATGCAGCTCTGCCCTGTCTCTTTCAATCATTCTTGGTCAGTTCCTCCTCAGTTCTCTTCCACAGTTATTCCATTCTTCATGACTCACATTGCTTTCACTCTTAGCAGATGATCAGAGGCCCTTTTCATTACAAAAGCCATCAGTAATTATTTTCCTCAGCTTCCAGAATGTCTAACTACAAATTTAATAATAATAAAATGCCTCTCTCCTTCCTTTCTTCCTTCGGTCTCAAAGAATGTGTCTCTCTTCCTATTCTAGAATAAATTCATTTGTTCTTTTGACCCATCCTTATTCTCAGAATTTCTGGGATCTGTCATTTTACCCCACCACACACCTTAATGCCTTAGTTCCCAAACAAGCTCACATCTCTCACATTTTGAGAAAAATGTACTCCTCTTAGCCTCAAGATTCCTCTTGTTACCATAAGTCCCCTTTTCCCTCTTGCTAACCAAACTATAAAAAAAGCAAAAATGCCCACTCTCACCACTTCTATTCAACATAGTTTTGGAAGTCCTAGCCACAGCAATCAGAGAAGAAAAAGAAATAAAAGGAATCCAAATTGGGAAGGAAGAAGTAAAACTGTCACTGTTTGAAGATGACATGATACTATGCATAGAAAATCTAAAGATGCCACCAGAAGACTACTAAAGCTCATCAATGAATTCTGTAAAGTTGCAGGATACAAAATTAATACACAGAAATCTGTTGTATTTCTGTACACTAACAGTGAAGTATCAGAAAGAGAAATTAAGGAAACAATCTCATTTACCACCACATCAAAAAGAAAATAAAATACCTAGAAATAAAACTACACTGATGAAAGAAATTAAAAACAACACAAATAGATGGAAAGATATACTGTGGTCTTGGAATGGAAAAATCAGTATTGTTAAAATGACTATACTACCCAAGGCAATATACAGATTCAATGCAAGCCCTATCAAATTACCAATGACATTCTTCACAAAACTAGAACAAATAAGTTTAAAATTTGTATGGAGGCACAAAAGACCTTGAATAGCCAAAAAAATCTTGATAAAGAAGAACAGAACTGAAGTAATCATGCTCCCTGACTTCAGACTATACCACAAAACTACAGTAATCAAAACAGTATGTTACTGGCACAAAAACAGACACATAGATCAATGGAACAGGATACAGCCCAAAAATAATCCCCCACACTATGGTCCATTAATCTATGACAAAGGAGGCTAGAATACACAATTGAGAAAAAACAGTCCTTCAATAAGTGGCATTGGGAAAACTGGACAGCTACATAAAAGAATGAAACTAGAACATTCTCTAACACCACACACAAAAATAAACTCAAAATGGATTAAAGACCTAAATGTAAGACCAGACACTATAAAACTGTTAGAGGAAAATATAGGCAGAACACTGTCTGACATAAATTGCAGCAATATCTTTTTGGATCCACCTCCTAGAGTAATGATAATAAAAACAAAAATAAACAAATGGGACCTAATTAAACTTAAAAGTTTTTGCACAGCAAAGGAAACCATAAACAAAATAAAAAGACAACTCTCAGGATAGGAGAAAATATTTGCAAATGAAGCAACTGGCAAGGGTTTAATTTCCAAAATACACAAAAAGCTCATGCACCTCAATACGAAAAAAAAAAACAACCCAATCAAAAAATGGGGGGAAGACCTAAATAGACACTTCTCCAAAGGAGACATACAGATGGACAAAAACCACATGAAAAGATTCTCAACATTACTACTTATTAGAGAAATGCAAAGCAAAACTACAATGAAGTATCACCTCACACTGGTCAGAATGCCCATCATCAAAAAGTCTACAACTAATATATGCTGGAGAGGGTGTGGAGAAAAGGGAACCCTCCTACACTGTCAGTGGGAATGTAAATTGGTGCAGCCACTGTGGAAAACAGTATTTAAAAAGACTAAAAATAGAGCTACCATATGATCCTGCAATCCCACTCCTGGGCATATATCTGGAGAAAATCATAATTCGAAAAGATACACGCACCCCAATGTTCATTGCAGTACCATTTACAATAGTCAAGACATGGAAGCAACCTAAATGTCTACCAACAGAGGAATAAATAAAGAAGATGTGGTGTATTTATCCAGTGGAATAATACTCAGCCATAAAAAAGAATGAAATAATGCCATTTGCAGCAACATGGATGGACCTAGAGATTATCATGCTAAGTGAAGTAAGCCAGAGAGAGGAAGACAAATATCATATGATATCACTCCTATGTGGAATCTAAAAAAAAATGATACAAATTAACTTATATACAAAATAGACATAGACCCACAGACATAGAAAACTTATGGTTACCAAAGGGGAAAGGAGGTATAAATTAGGAGTTTGGGATTAACATATACACACTACTATAAAATAGATAACCAACAAGGACCTGGTATATAGCACAGGGAACTATGCTCAATATTTTGTAATAACCTATATGGGAAAAGAATCTGAAAAAATAGATATTTATGTACATATAACTGAATCACTTTGCTATACAGCTGAAACTAACACAACATTGTAAATTGACTATACTTCAATAAAAAAAGAAAACAAAAAACAAACAAACAAAAACTTAAAAGTTTTTGTACAGCAAAGGAAACCATCAACAAAACAAAAAGACAACCTGCTGAATGGGAGGCAATATTTGCAAATGATATGACCAATAAGGGATTAATATCCAACATATATACAGAGCTCATACAACTCAACATCAAAAAAACAAACAACCCATTTTAAAATGGGCAGAAGAACTGAACAGACATTTTTCCAAAAAGGAAATGCAAATGGCCAACAGGCGTGCGAAAAGATGCTCAACGTTGCTAATCATCAGGGAAATGCAAATCAAAACCATAATGAGGTATCACCTCACACCTGTCAGAATGGCTATCATCAAAAAGAACATAAATAACAAATGTTGGTGAGTATGTAGAGAAAAGGGAACACCAGTACACTATTAGTGGGAATGTAAATTGGTGCAGCTACTGTGGAAAACAGTATGGAGGTTTCACAAAAAACTAAAAATACAACTACCATTTGATCTAGCAATCCCACTCCTGGGTATACAACTGAAAAAACCAAAAACACTAATTCAAAAAGATACGTGCACCCAAATGTTACAGCAGCATTATTTACAATTGCCAAGATATGGAAACAACCTATCGACAGATGACTGGACAGAGAAGATGTGGTATATACCTATGATGGCATACTACTCTGCCATTAAAAAGAATGACATTTTGCCATTTGCAGCAACATGGATGGACTTGGAGGGCATTACGCTAAATGAAATGAGTCAGACAGAAAGGTAAATTCTGTATGATATCACTTATATGCATAATCTAAAAAATACAGCAAACTAGTGAATATAACAAAAGAGAAGCAGACTCTCAGATACAGTGAACAAACTAATGGTTACCAGTGGAGAAAGAGAAGAGGGGAGCTGCAATACAGGAGTGGAGGAATAAGAGGCACAAACTATTATATACAAAATAAGCTACAAGGATATATTGTACAGCATGGGGAATATAGCCAATACTTTATAAGAACTATAAATAAGAATAACCTTTAAAAATTGTAAATAACTATATTGTACACCTATAACTTATAGAATACTGTATAGCCACTATAATTATTAATTAAATACGTAAAGAAAAATCTAATCTACAGTTCCCATAACTGAAATTTACACTCAACTCATTGCAATTGTATAGTTTCCCTTCCCCAAGTTCACTGCTGAAAATTCTTTCCCCAAAGCAACCAAGTGTATCACCAGGGCATCTCAGCCCACTGCTCTTCTGATTCTACTCAACTCTCTGTTATAGAGAAGAGGTCTAGAATTAGAAATATATTGGGTTCCCATTTAAGTGGAAGGTTTATGCAAATATCTCCTGATTCCCTAGGATCAGACAATTTCACATTCTTCTATGACCCTAAGATTTACTTGTCTGTTAAACAGAGATAGCCATTCATTCTTTCTCCCCTTCTCCCAGTAAATTCCCCTCGCCTTCACTCTAATTGACATGTAAGATAAACTTTTAATATTTGTCAAATCTACTGATATTGAACATAAGGAAGGACCAGTTACCTTTTTGCTGCCAAAATACTGAAAGAGGCCATATCCAATTAAATGCCCATCTGCTTTTATTATTCATCTTAATTGAAGACATAACCAGTCAACAAAGCCAAAAGTTTGGATCATTCTTGACTCTTCCCCCTCCTTCTTCCTCTCCAACAAACCAATCATTGAGATTGTCAATGCTACCTCCTAAAGTCTTCTGGAGTCTGTCCTGTTGCCAATTACCAAAGTGCTAGAATGACCCTTCACAACTTTTACCCAGGCCAGTGATACTCTACCAAGGCAATGGTACCTCCCAGGGGAAACCTGGAAACTCTGAAGACATTTTTAGTTGTCATATCTAGGGGTAGGAAGTGGATTCTTCTGCTATCTACTGGTTAGAAGCCAGAGATGCTGCAAAACATCCTACAGTGCACAGACCACACCCACCCCCAAAAATCACAAAGAATCATCTGCTCCAAATGTTAATAGTGCCAAGGCCGAGACACCTTTGCCTTGTCTATGGAAGCAGCTTCTTAGCAGGTCTCTCTTCCCTCAGTTTTATCCCCTTTAAGTCTATCATGCACACAGCCCTAGAGTGATTTATCTAAAATGGAAATCTGTCCACACAGCTGGCCTGCTTGCAACCCCTCCGTAGTTCCCATTCTCCTCTTGGATGCGGCTCACCCTGAGCACCCTTACTTATGTCGCAACACTCTCTGACCACCCCCCTTACCTCTTGCTATCCAACAATACCCAAATGCTTCTGACATCCCACTCAGTCTGTGGCTTTTCCACCTGTGCTCGCGCTGTTTCTCTGAAATACCCTTTGTTCTCCTGCTCTCCTTCACTATTTTAACTCCTCTTCACTCTTAAAGGCTGAGCCCATGCAACATTTCCTTCAAGAAACCTCCTTCCCCCCAACACACTGGGCCATAAGCCCCTTGTCTGTGGTTTCCAAAATAACTTACACAAATGAGAATTTAATATCAGGCTTATCACACTACACATAAGTTTCTGAATTTTGACCCACTTCCATTTAGACTAAATTATTGAGGGAGAGTCTGTAAGGACTGTATCATGTACCTATCTTTAGTATGGTACATAGTTGTTGCTTAAAAAATGAATCAGTGAATGTTAACTCACATTGACGTAAGTGCTTTACACTTGACAAAATTATTTCACACATAAAATCCCATTTGATTTTTATAATTCTGTCAGAGAATGCAGCTGAGCTAGACATAACAACGCTAGTTTTATATTACATTAAACTGGGGCTCAGAACTGACTTCAGTAAATGAAGTCATTTACCCAGAGCAACCTGGTTTATAAGTGGCAGAACTGACATTGGAATCTAGATCTTTTGGTATAATGTTCTATGCCTTTTCCAGAACTCTAGACTAGTTGGTCTCACCTACACACACACACACACACACACACACACACCCCGCACATGTAACACACACAAATATTTATGTATGTATACATATATTTTGAAGGTCTATATGTGTGTGTATATATTTGTGTATATATTCATAAGCATGGCCTATACATGCCTCTTCTAATTATCTAAACACAGAATGTGTAAGTATATATATGTGTGTATATATAATCTATATGATATATATACACACACACACATATATACATTAGCTCTCCCTTTGTAATTCTTAAAATTCTTGATCATAGCATTCATTGCATTCATAGTTCATCCTAAGTAGCTCAGGAAAATAGTTAACTAGTCACATCTTCAGGAAAGAAGGGATGCAGACAGTACCAGATGATGAAAATGGGCAAGTCATTTGTATTTGGTGTGGCTTACTCAGAGTCACAGTCTCATATTCCACTTACTCACCCTCCCACAAACAGCGCAGCCATGGGACCTCAGGGGCAAACAGACCAGAGGGGATGCATGGACCTCGTGGACACTGTCCAGGCCTCTCAGACATCACCAAACACAGCTTCAATAGAAGTCCTATATCTTTAAGAAAGTTCAATTTTTGTGAATGTCTGACAAAAAAAATGCAATTTCCTTTCAAGTATCAAGCTCAGAATATGGCATCCAGTCCCTGAACCAAACAGACCTATTCCTCTATGACAAGATGTATTAAATAGATTTTTTCCTTGTGTGGGAACTCACCATTGGTATTCATTAAATTCAAAAGTGCAAGTGCACAAAGGCGAGATGCTGGAGAGGAACTGTCAGATTTTTCTGGTTGTGGAAACAGACCCATGTACAATATTTGAAGAGGATAGTTTTATTTTTTTGAAGCCTGGTTAGCTCAGTAAACTGCAAGGAGAAGCTTTACAAGTTTACTCTAATGAATGTATTAATAAGCAAGATCATTTGCCATCAGACTTAGTCATGAAACAATATAACTGAACACAGGCATCAGTTAAAATTTTTTTGACATAAATTCAATAGTACATATAATCACAAAGATTCAAGGTACTTGAAGCAAATGCTGGGCAATTTGTAGAAAATATTTCCTTTTCAAATAAATTTGTACCTGGGGTACTGAAAGCTCTTTAATACCTTATCTGTTCTGTTTTTATTTCTTCATGGAGACTAAGGAATGAAGCTGTCGATTTATGGAAAATGGATCAATTAATCAAGAACAAAATGTTTTCCTACAGGTGGAGATGGTGGGTTCTGGTACTTATGAATGAGACTTAAATCCTAAATTTGTCTTCATTAAAACAGTTTGAAATTTGACTTTCCCAATTATCTCAATGTTTTAAAAATTCCATTGACTGTTCTCATCAGAATTCTTCTACATTATGGTTTCTACTTCTAGAGACATATCAAATAACTGTTTCAATTTAGGCAAGCACATTTTAAGAAAGCCTGGAATATTAAGGGTTTTAACGTGGATATATTAAAGGATATTTGAATTATAAAAAAATTTTCACTTGGCAAAATAACACCCCTTAAAGTTGACTCTAAAAGCATTTAAATTTGTTATTATGAAATTTTAATCCTAGAGCAAGGTATTTTCAGGCTACAAGTATTTTTACAAATAAAGTACACATATCTATTGACTTCTTTCCATACTCAGAGGTTGTAGTATTAAATACAGCAACAGATTTGATATAATCCGAAACAGCCTGAAGGGCTACATGCTGCATTTTTGGCATTCTCAATATGCTAAGAGCCTGTGTCCTGTGCTAATTCTTATAACATTGAGAAGTGGTGGCTAGGTGGATATTCAATTCAACCATTTCCAGAACTAACATTCATAAGCAGGAAGAAATTTCCTCAATGATCTGACTAGGTGGGCTAAGACAAAGCACCTCACCAATAAGGTAAATTATGATGTTGCCAATTCATGAAAATATGTTGAAATATTGTCTTTGAAAGAAAGTTGGTATATCTGTAAAATGTTTTATTATTCAACTGTGAACCATTCATTCATTCATTCAACAAGCATTTACCAAGTACTTGCTCTGTTGCAGACACTGTTTCAGCTAGATGTTGAGGCATAACGCAGCATAAGACAGAGCTACTCCCTTGGTGAAGTCTCAGTGCCATGGAGGAGACAGGTAAACTGCAACTGACCAGTAAGATGTAAAAGAGGTGTATGAATGAACCATGAGGGCACTGAGACAGAAAACAAGTGTGCATCGAGGAGTTAACTATCTTTCTGAGAGATGGTGATTTTTGAGATTGGTTTTAAAGGATGAGAATAAATTTTCCAGACATATTGAAAGGCATTCCAGATTGTGGGAATAGTGTGTACAGAGGCATGGAAACGTGTTAAGTCTGGAAAATTAAGTTCCATGTGCCTGGAATGAGATGGGGGTGTGGATTTTAAGGAAGAAAATTTTAATGTAGGGCCAAAGAGGCAGCTCAAATCTGATTATGAGATTTTATACCTCAAGTTAATTGACTTCCTTGTACTTTCATGCATAAATAAATGGTCAATATTCACCTATAAGGAAAATAGGTATGAGGAGGTTTTTTTTTTTTTTCTGGAAAATATGGTACTTGCTTTATGATTTCTTCCAAGTTAGAGCAGCATGAAACAGGCCTATGCAGAACATAGGTGGTCAGCTTTAACATTTAGTGTGTTAACATTTACTACCTCATTTGGCAATCAAACATAGACTGTGTTTATGCATCTTACTGTGTCTTCTCTTGTTGTCTTGAGCTTTTATACAAATATAATATCATTGTATCTTTTGGGGTGTCTCTCCATCTCCCCAGTTATTCTACTAACGCCTTGAGGGCATAGATTGTCATGTACCATTTCTATTTTCCACAACTAACACACATCAGAACGTACCAGCCTCATCATTCCAAGTCTAAGTCTAATATTAATTGGTGCTAGAAGAGTGACTTTATTGATTTATAAAATTTGTATACAAATAGAATAAAAGAAATATCCATGAATCTATATTTATATCCATGAAAGAAAGAAAGAAAGAAAGAAAGAACAGAGAGAGAGAGGGAGAGAGAAAGGAAGAAAGGAAGAAAGAGAAAGAAAGGAAGGAAGAAAAAGAAAGGAGAAAGGGCAGCTCTTTATTACTATAGAATTCCAGTTAATAAATTAAAAGGAATGATGGAAGTAGAAAATTATCATTAGGTAGACACCACAGAAATAATTGTTGTAGGCAAGAATCATCAATGAATGCTAAAATTAGTAGGCAAAAGTGTGATGAGTAACAGAATACATTCAGAGTCCCAGAGTATTGCCTCACTTATTAATTAAAAAGGGAAAACAGTATCTTTACAGACAGCATCTTTACCAAATGATCCAAGTTGCAATCATCAGTAATAAGTTACACTGACATCACACCTCCTCATATGATGCACTGAGAATGTCACATTATTTGTGATATTCTGGGCAAAAATATATAACCTTAATCTAATCATGAGAAGACTTCAAACAGAAATTGAGGAATATTCTCCAAGATGATTGACTGGTACTCTTCAAAATATCAAGGTCATAAAAGACAAAGACTGAACAACTGTTAACAATCGGGGGAAATTAAGAACAGCTAAGAGCAATGTGGCAATTGTCCAGAAGAAGGACAGTACTGGGACAATTGGCAAAATTCTAACAAGGTCTGTAGATTCATTGATAAATTGTATCAATATTAATTTCCTGGTTTCTATAATTGCCCTAAGGCCATATGATATGTTAACATTAGGGGAATCTGAGTGAGGGCAATGTGGGAACTGTCTGTACTATTTTTGTAACTGTTTTTAAGCTAAAAAATATTTCCAAAAAGTTCTTTAAAAAATGTAAAGCAGCTCACGCATAGATTGAACACAAACCCTCAAGCAACTATATTTTCATGACAACTGCAATGAGATTATCTAACTTTCACTTTGTGATTCTTTAGCTGAAAGTTTTACATTCATCGGCATGATATACTATTAATACACAATAATTAACACCCTCACACAGAAGCAGAGCTTTCTAGTTGGAGATTTAGCTCTCTTACACTAGTAATGAAGATGGTCACAGTTAGTGTAATGCACAGAATTTAGGGGGAAGAAGAAAATAATAAAACTTAAAAGGCAGAACAGTCTATAAAATGCAAAAGCATTATTAATATACAAGTATTTATCTAGTACGAATGTGCTAATTACCTTGCCAAGATAAAGAAGTAGAATACATGGTCTTTGAACCTGAGACCTTTATAATCTAGTCCAGGAGACAGGATGGATACTGTGAAACAACAGCTCGTGTTAGAGTGAATCTTACTCCCCAGCTCGTGTTAGAGTGAATCTTATTTCCACATGAAGGACCATCCACTAGAGCAATGCTGGGCCACAGCATCAGTCAGCTCAGGCTACCATAATAAAAGACCACAGACTGAGTGGCTTAGACAACAGAAATGCATTTTCTAGAGAGTGGAAGTCAAGATCAGGGTTGGTTTCTCTTAAGCCTCTCTTCTCCCTGTGTTCTCACATGACCTGTCTTCTGTGTACATGTATCCCTGTGGTCTCTCTACTTATTAGGACACCAGTCCTATTGGATTAGAACACCATCCTTATGGCCTCATTTAACTTTAATTATCTCCTTAAAGGTCCTGTCTCCATATACAGTCACATGGAGGGTTAGGGCTTCAAAATATGAATGGAGTGTTGAGGGAGAGGAACACAATGCAGTCCATAAAAGCTACCCTGGAAGAAGACTGACTAGTGAGTTTCAAAGAAGTACTGAGCAAGTATCGCTCAGCTCAGCCCTACTTTTCTCTGTTCTTCAGTTCTGCCTATCTGCAAGGAAGGTGCATTCTCACCAGTTCTGTTGCCCAAGTGGTAAATTTAGCAAGACAGTCTCTCCTCATTTAGACAGAGGTGCATGTGTTGGTCACCTTTGTGACCAGATAGAGAAGCCTGATTAAATCAGGGTAAAATATTAGCAAATCCACTGTGCCAAAAGCTCTCCTTAATAAAGTATTATCAGTTAATTTTTTTTTTTTTTTTTTGCGGTACGTGGGCCTCTCACTGCTGTGGCCTCTCCTGTTGCGGAGCACAGGATCCGGACGCGCAGGCTCAGTGGCCATGGCCCACGGGCCCAGCCGCTCTGCGGCATGTGGGATCTTCCCGGGCCGGGGCACGAACCCGTGTCCCCTGCATCGGCAGGCGGACTCTCAACCACTGCGCCACCAGGGAAGCCCTTTTTTAAAGGTATGGTTTTGATCTCACTCTGCCTGATCCCTGTGCTTATCTCTCAAGAAGTTCTCAATCTGAGTGGAGAAAAGATGTACTATTTGTTGGGCCTCCTAGTGCCATAAAATCATATTTACATATCTCACCTGTTACATAATGTAATATGTACAAGACAGTATAATTGAGTAGTTCTTGGAAATCATGCTGCTGCAAAACATTTAAATAGGATTTTACCATAAATGGCTTTGTGAACAAGACAAGGATGCCCATTCTTGCTACTTTTATTCACATAGTCCTGGAAGTCTCAGCCAGAGCAATTAGGCACAAAGAAAAGAAGCTAAAGGCATTGGAATTGGAATGGAAGATGTAAACTGTCTCTATTTGCTGATGACATGATATTATATATAGGAAACCCTAAAGACTCGACCAAAAAACTGTTAGAACTATTAAATGAATTCAGTAAAATCGTAGGATACAAAATCAATACACAAAAATCAGTTGTATTTCTATACAGCAATAACAAACTGTCAGAAAGAGAAAGAAATAACAAGACAAGAAATAAAAAACAAGAAATACGAAGTGTTGGCAACCATGTGAAGAAAAGGGAACCACTGTGCACTGTTGGTGGGAATGTAAACTGGTGCAGCCACTATGGAAAAGAGTATGGAGATTCCTCAAAAAATTAAAAATAGAACTTCCATAAGATCCAGCAATTGCACTTCTGGGTAGTCATCCAAAGAAAACAAAGTCACCAACTCAAAAAGATATCTGCACCCCCATGTTTATTGCAGCATTACTTATAATAACCAAGACATGAAAATAACCTATGTGTCCATCAATAGATGAGTGGATAAAGAAAAAATATAAATACAATGGAATATTATCCAGCCATTAAAAAGAAGAAAATCCCGCCATTTGCAGGAACATAGATGGACTTTGAGGGCATTATGCTCAGTGAAGTAAGTCAGACAGAGAAAGACAAATGCTGTATGATATCACTTATATGTGGAATCTAAAACAAACAAACAAACAAAACAAAAAACCTAAACTTATAGAACAGATTGATGGTTGCCATAGGCAGCCAGGGCAAAATGGCTGGTCAAAATGGTCAAATGATACAAACTTGATACAAAATGGTCAAAAGATACAAACTTCCACTTATAAAATAAATAAGTCCTGGGGGTGTAATGTAGAGCATGATGACTATAGTAAACAATGCTGTAATGTATACTGTAATATATATTTGAAAGTGCTAGGAGAATAGATCTTAAAAGTTCTCATCACCAAAAAAACTTTGTAACTATGTGTGGTGATGGATATTAAGTAAACTTATTGTGGTAATCATTTTGCAATATATACATATAAAAAATCATTATATCTAACATCTAAAACTAATACAATGTTATATATCAATTATGACTCAATTAAAGAAAATTACTTTGTGAAATTCATTGTTTTATTTTCACAAAACAGATGATTAAGTAATTATTTAATCTCTAATGAACCAGCTTGTTTCATATTTGGCTACTGATTTTAAATTAGAGTTACAAATAATGAAGCAGATAATAAAACTCACTTTTACTATTTGTTTTATAGATGTGGATGATACCAAAATGTCATGAAATTTAGATGCTACTTCAGTAATTGTATTTGCACGCCTAATTTAATATTTTATGTATTTAACACTATTTCTGAAATCCAACATCATTAGCTTAATCAGAACTACTGATATCAAAAGTAAATGAGACTTTCCTTCAATGGTGAAGGAAAACAGAAATTGAGAAGGCAACAACAGTAAGAAGCATATGCTTTTATACACAGTAAGTATACTTTTATATTCAGATATGAATGCTTTAAAAGAAAATAAGTTTAAAAACTGAAAATTATCTCTACTTAATTTATTTAAGACGTAAGTGTCCCATACTACAATGCTTACAACTGGTGTGTTATATATTGTAAGTATTCACACTAAAAGGCTACATAATTTTCACATGTCTTATAGACTTTGTCAAACTAATCTGTGCGGACAGCTACGAAACAATCTATTTCTGAATTACCCATTTGTTAGTGTTCAGAAGTAGAAAGAATCTTTTGGCAATAATTAACAAGGTATGCCATGCATATTAGCACATAAAGATTAAATTTTTAACACTCAACATCATTTCATGCTGAAACAAATCCTGCTGTGCTAACTCTATGCTAACCTATGGCACCTCATTCATTATTACCTAATTAACCTACTAAAAGCCACATCACAGGAGTTTGTGTCTATATTTTAGATATTGGTTTTAAAAGCAATTAAAGAATGTGATCATATTGATTCCCAAAAATCTATTTGGGAAATCAAATTCTTGCAATCTATACAGAGCAAAATGCCCTGCCTGTTGTATAGTGTTTGTTGCAGCATGTCAGTCATTTTTTAGAGTTCCCATTTTTATCTACATATTAAATACTGAAAGTGCATGTTGAGAGGAAAATTAGTAAGGAAATATTCATGAATATTTGAGTGCAAAAGCTAAATAACCTGTAGTAACTACATAAAATGTATTTATTATTTTATATTACCTTATTAAAAAAAAATCCTGCCCAAGTAGGAGTAGAAAGTTTTGAAAACTCTGAGAACAGTATAAAGAAAAATGAGATCACTTAGAAAGTTCATCACAATGTCTAGAAAGAGAAGTTACCCATGAGAATCATACAACATCACCAAAATTTAAAACTCACTGCCTTAGTAATGATCTGTAGTTTATGTACACATTTCTTTTGAAATTCTCTTTCCACTCAGATTATAGAGATGTCGTTTGATTGTTTGAACCTGACTGATGAGCTTGTGCTTGTTTTCCATTAAAAAAAAAATTTGCAGTTGGGACAGACAGCCCATTTTCTGCTTCCGCAGAAGTGCAATAAAGAAAAGACTGGCAGAAAGGTATCGGCAGTGGAAAGGTATTGGCAGTGGCAGAAAGGTATTGGCAGTGGCAGAAAGGTATTGGCAGTGGAAAATGCTAACAGGGGCCTCAGTGAGTTGCTGCTACTGCATAGCTTACCACTAGATGTCCTGTGGACTAAGCAAGAAGAACACTGGTACATAGATTTGCATCCAGCAAAGGATGTTTTTGACTTTAATAATGTAGCTCTGGATTTCCAAAATAACTGGTCAACCATTTTCTGCTGCATTTCCTATTGACAGAGGCAAAGTAAAATACAGCGATGTGGGTAATGAAGCCCAGTATGCCATGTGTTGTGCTTGCAGATAATTATAAAAGTATGATTGGAATATGTACCTCAGAATCTTTTATAATGAGGAAAGAATACACACACACACGCACACAGATGCACACACACACAAATATAATTCCCTTATTGCAAAGATAGATCTTTTAATTAAGCTTCATTTTTCTCATTTAGCAGGCTCAACAGGCTGTCTTGTTATAGATTCTTTCCTTTTCTGAGAAGGGTAATACATGGGTATAACAGAACAATTATAGCTTATTCAGAGGATCTGTTCACACTGTGTTATCTTCCATGACTGCTAAGCAAATTAAAGTTGAAGTTTTACTGTCTGTCAATTTGGGTGATTATTATGATGAATCTGTGAAGTACAGAAGGTATTTAAAAGCAGTGTGACGCCTTTCTAAAATTCCACCTCTTAACAAGGCATAAAAGTACCTGCAGATACCAATAATGTGTGCCAAAGTATAATGTGAAAGGGTGTCTTTAGCTCCAATTGTTTTAGTATGGCACTCGGTATGGGGAAAGCCGGCAAGGCTGCATTCAAATCCCCAGTGTTGTCAGAAAAGGAAATGGAGGAATAAGCTGTTCTCAGTGGTGCTTGGTGAGAACCCCACAGAGAGAATGGCAAACAGCAAATGCCTTCCCTGGCAGCATTGTGACATGCTGGCAGGACAGGAACCTTGACGTGGTATCCCTAGCCAAGGCTAAGGATAACCATCCCCAAGGTCAATTCCTCAAGTCTACTCTTTTTGGAATTTGATTAAATGTGGTGAAAACCATTTTTGAGTGGAAGATTAAAAGCAAATTAAGATGATTTAAAAATTTTAGAAACATTGCAACATGGTATTACAAAAAAATGATTTTAACAAAGCCCATTGGCCTCTCTGGGCATGTGTCTGCTGGGACTGGTGCAGAATTATCCGATGAGCTACGTGGAGGACATGAAACCAAGCCGACAGAATGAGATTCCAGGTGAAAGTAACCCCGCAACCCCAGGAAGCCAGAGGTGTCTTTTTTCTTAAATGAGTGGATTAGAACTCTCCCAAGACAACTGCCTTTGTTTTCCCCCTTGGACAGCCTGCTTGTGCTGTAGCACCCTCAACTATCTCCAAGGTAGCCACAGGCAGTGACAAAGGAAAGAGAGTGATGAACTGCAAACCTTCTCGGCTTCACCGAGAAGCACCTCAAGCACAAGGGGGTGATCCTCCTCTAGCATAACCCGTGGTTGCCACAAATTAGGTACCTTCCACTGGGACTGAGAGCTAAGAGGTCCTGCTTAAAAATGACTTTCTGAATCACTTTTCTATGTCTAAGCCCTTTGAGCTGATGATTTCTCAGGACCAAAGAGAAGAGATTGGAAGGCAGGGGAGGAGGGGATGGAGAGCAGAGATTCATTCTTTTATTCATTTATTGGACAAATATTTATTGAGCACCTATGCGTAGGGCATTTTATCAAAGTTGATTCTGCACTCCCTTGCACTGGGGTGGGACAACTCGACTCAGGAGAATCTGAAAAGCAATTTTAAAATTTGATCACACGAGGAGGAAGAGAGAATACTGAAATACTAGGGGAGAAGAGAGGTTAAAACTGTTTTATTCTGCTGTGTGTACAGTTCCAAGTCAGTGAAGTTGACACATACTTTCCTGCCTCTGTTCCTTTGTTCGTGGTGAGCTATCTCCCTGGAAACCTCCATTTATCCATCTTTGCTCACTGAAATTTTATCTACTTTGAAGGCCCATTTTGCATGCCAGCTCCTGTGTGGAGCTTTTTCAGATTTATTTTTCTCCCTATGATTTATATATCATTTGAACAATGCTAGCTCCTAGTTGATTCTTCTTTATGACTCTGATTTTATTCCATCATATGTTTCTTACTACTGAAATTGCTTTTCCCCTCAAAAATAAATGGTAATTTTCTTAAAGATAGTTCAATTTTTATAAAGATTTGAATGGCTTGGACAAAATAAACTCTTGTTGAGTATTTGTTGAGTTGCGTGAATTTGCTTCTTTACAGTTTTACAAAGCTGTAGAAAACTCAAAGCTGGAAACCAGGCCTACAAGCAGGCTGGCCTACGCTAACACTCTGTTCCTCAGTTGATACGTAAACTAACTATTTAACATGATGACCAAAGCATTTTTCCAAATGTGAGATTTATGTACATCTAAATATACTAGATTATATCCAAACTATCTATAAATAGTACGTAGTTCTGTCTTTGGGGGAAGAATTAAAGAAAGAATATAATAATTCATTATTACAAACTTTAAAGTGATTCCTAAGGTTCATTTCTTTAAGTATAGTTGAAAATACACTTATTTTCAATAATTACAATATTATATTATTTTCAGGTATACAGCATACTTTGATATTTTTATAGATTATTCTCCATATAAAGTTATTATAAAATATTGGCTATATTCCCTGTGCTGTATATTATTACATCTTGTATCTTATTTATTTTATGCCTAGGAGTTTGTACCTCTTAATCTCCTTCCCCCATCTTGCCACTCCCCTAACCACTCTCCCCGTAGTGGTAACCACTAGTTTGTTCTCTGTACCTGTGAGTCTGGTCCTGTTTTGTCATAGCCATTTGTTCATTTTATTTTTTAATTCCATATGTAAGTTAAAACAGTATTTGTCTTTCTCTGTCTGACTTATTTCACTAAGCATAATATCCTCAAGGTCCATCCATGTTGTTGCAAATGGCAAAAGTTTCATTCTTTTTTATGGCTGAGTAACATTCCAGTATGTGTGTGTGTGTGTGTGTGTGTGTACACACACACACACACACACATACACACACACACACTGGAATATATATACCACATCTTCTTTTCGATTCACCTGTGGATGGCCTCCATATCTTAAGTTGCCTCCATATCTTGGCAATTGTAAATAATGCCGCTATGAACAATTGGGGTACATGTATCTTTTCAAATTACTGTTTTTGTTTTTTTGAATATATACCCAGGAGTGGAATTCCTGGATCATATGATAGCTCTATTTTTAGGTTTTTAAGGAAGCTTCATACTGTTTTCCATACTGCTTGTACCAATTTACATTCCTATGAACAGTGGACAATGTTCATCTTTAAATGCAAAATAGTTCAAGTTCTAATTTTTAAGTAACAATAATTTTGGTTAAAGTCAAATTGTTTAAAATGGTGAAACTTAGAAATATCAAGAAATACTGAATCCAGCAAGAAACAGTTAAAAAAAATCTATTTTTAAAAAAAGTTTATACCAGACCAATAGTTCTTAGATCAATAAGTGATGAACTGGTCAGACTGCCCCATGGTTAATTTTATTTGATATGCCCAGATAACTGAAATAATTAGACTCATAAAAATTACTTGAGTTATTTGGTCAGATATAATTGTGTGATGATTCACTTTGTTGTTCAATCAGCCCTTACGAGTCATCCTATTTCAACGGATCTGAAAGAATTCCAAGTTTTTATAACAAAAGCACTATTTCTTTCATAGAATTTATTGCAACTTTTGTTTTGTTTTTGTTGTCTCCTTAACAAGACTATAAATTCCATGAAGGCAGGGACCGTATCTGTTTTTCTCATTGCTATTTTCCCAGTGTTTTCTACAGAACATGCAGAGTAGGGTCCAGTTAATGTTTTGTGAATGAATATGAATGAATGAATGGATGGATGGATGAATAAGTGAATGAAGCAGAACTTTAGAAGCTAAAACTATATAGATTCACCATGTCATCTATATCTATTAAATGTGGGGAAGGATAGTTAAAAAGTGAAAAAGTCAGCCAATCACCTAACTGTTAGGTCATCCCTCTTCCAAATAAATCATTCAATTATTTTATTGGATGATATCGTTGAGTTCATATCAATCAAGTCTATAGAGAAATGATCCTCTAGTAAGCCAGGCTATATCAGATAACATAAATGGCAAGACCTTTTAGAAATTTTAACGCAAACAAGATGTTCATACAGTTATGCTGGAATTTTATGCTTATAACAAAATCAATATTTCTGCATTTTCAAAATTCCATCTTCACTTAGTCTATAAATCTCCATTACAAGGATTAAGTAAATCAGAATCAATAACATAAGGAATCACTTGATACTACAAATCCATTAAATAGTTTAGAGGAGAGAGAGAGGAGAGAGGGAATAAGGGAGAGGAGTAAAATATATAGCAAGAAGAGAGTAACAAACATAATATAATAATGTAATGAAAATAGCAACTACCCTGTGCATGCACACGTGTGCTCACACACGCAACAGACATTAGCTTGAGACATACAGGCAGCTAGGTGAGCAATGTAAAAACACCCTTTTTTCAATTAAAATGGTATCATAGATCCTATAGTGGAGGGAAAAATAGAATCTATTTTAAAAGGACAAATTTCAGACATGCCTATGATTGTTTATTGTCTTACTGTTTCATGTTTATGAACTTTATGAAAGTTCACTAGAGCAATATTTAAATAGAATCCCATAAAATTGATGCAGCACATTTAACTCCATGCTTCAAATCTGTCATCTAGTTCTACATGGATAGTGAAGTATTTTGTATACTATTAATAGAAAATCTAACAAAGAAGCTGTTAGTAAGCAAGGCTTGCATATTCTCTGTTTTTTAGGGACAGAGCTTTCTCTTTCTTACGGAGAAGAAAAAGAAAGCGAAGCATAAAACTAAAGCATATCCTTTGTCAACATGAGTAGGTACTTCTCAGTATTCCTTTTATGCTGTCTGGATTTCCAAATGTGCCCTTATCATTTTTAGCAAGTGAAAATTGGGAAGAAAAATAGAAATGTAATATGTATTATTATATTTTAATGTGATGTTCTACTTTTTGTTTGTAGTTTTTGAAGTTTTTGTCTTACTTCATTAAACATTTAATAAATCACCACCAGTTTTGTGACAGATTTTAACCACAACACAAACAGCAGGAGGTGTAAGCCCCACTCCGTTCATATAGGCATATAATATCAGTGTCTACATCATCACGCCCTGCAGGCATATTGGCAGAACGACCAATGGAGGGTAAGCTTTTTCCGACAAAGCTTTGAAAATAAAGTTTTCTTCTTTTATCTTACTACAAATCAATTGGAGCCCTTACAGCAAAATCCTATAAAATAACTTCAAACACCACTTCTTAGTCTAAAAATTTGTATTATGGCTATAACTCTTTGAAGTATTATGACTGAAGTTTGGAGAAAAATGATTTAAGTGCTATCTGCTAGACATCAGAGCTTCAAAAATTTTCTCAGTTTTTCTTGACACATAAACTACTACCCACTGTAGTTTTTAGAATTTTTTTTCCTTGCTTTTAAGCAACCTAACCCAGTTCGCTTGATACAAGTTACTTAACTGCAGTTTATCCAAATGAATTCATACTCTTTGAAGGTTCACCAACTTGCAACTGATTATTTTACTTTGTCAGGTTTTATGTTTCTCCACTCTGCTAGAGTTTGGGGTTTTTTTAAAAAGAACTTGCAGAATCTCAGCATGTTAACTTTAAGTTTAAAAAAAAATCACTGGGGAAAATGTAAAACATGGGGTTAAGGGCACCTGTGATTCCTGCTTGGAAGTCAAATGTCAGAAAGAGAAAACTGAAAAGTTTTCTGATGGAAGAGTCTCCCTTACACTGAGGAGATGATGAGACCAAGGATGCTTTCTGCAAAGGGCACGAGCCTCATCAGGGCTCCTCCCGCAATGGGTGAGAAGCTGTTGTCAGGGATTCAAGTCACTGCATGCTCACAGACATTCTTCAGAAACTCCAGCAGAAACTTGAGCAGTTTAAATTTCTTTAAACAAGACACAGAAAAAGTTTAACTTGAGAAAGAGAAGATTCCATTCAATAAGCTCTTTGTGGGTGTCTACCTTATGCAGTCACCTCTAGGAGATGCTATGTTGAGTGGGGTGTGCAAAAATGAAAAAAAAAATAAAAGCGTCCCCGTCCTCAACAGACTCAGTATCTTCGCTCAACACATTGAGATTCCTTTGGCATTTTATTCCATTCTCTCTGAGGGGTATCTTGGGTTGAGTCTCTTTTAAAAGAAAGTGATGCTTTGCAGAGTGCAAAGTAATTAACATAGCTAATATGGGTTCTAAATTGTCACTTCATATTTATAGTGGCCTAACTTTTATAGAAAATTCTGGAAAACAATTTACACTATATCAGTGCTACTCAGAATGCCAGTCTGTAATAAGACAAGGAACTTGCATCAAAAATTAAATCAATGCACTGCTTCCTTCATCAAGAAAGCTTTGCTGCCAAAACAATAAATGTCAGCTGAGTTGAACAGTATGGTTAGTAATTTCTGGATTATTCCAACTCAGGTCAGTAACAAAATGGTTTAAAGACTGGTAGCTTATCTATGAACCATATTTTGAATAACTCTACTTTTCACAACCCAGCTTAGATTGATAATCATCTAGAGCAAAATAAATAGCAAATTCAGAAAACAGAAACCAAAGCAAAAATTACCGAGGAGTAGACGTTGTGGGAAAAAGTTAGGAAATACAGGAAACTGAGAAGGAATAAAGGGGCTCTGTTATACATCCAGGGAATGAAATCACACATTTTAACCATCCTCAATGGGCTGCTGCTGAAGAAGGGGACCTTTTGTGGTTTACTTAAAGAACAGGCCAAGAACAAAACAAACAAGGCAGGTGCTGCAGTTATGAATTTCTTCTAGTGCCATCTGCACCTTACATTTTCTCATTGCTCTTTGTACGCTTGCAGGCACGCAGAAGGCTCAACTATCACCAAATGGTACTGAACAGGAGATAAAGCCCAAACTGTCCCCATGGAGCTGAACATGATAAGCTAAAGTGCTGATCCAGAAAGCCACAGAGAGCTTGATAAATACGGCTACAATATCTGGAAAAGAGATTGCTTGACAGAGTAGCTGGTAGGTGATGAGATCATGCTTCCTTCCATTCCATTAGGTGGCAAAACCGGATAAACACAAACGTCTTGAAGCCCAAACCCGCAGAGCTGCTTCAGTAGGAATGTGTGGGAAATATTCGTCACATATTGTCACCCCTCACAACTGTTAGAGAACTCGTTCCCTGAAGAATTACCTGACTTGATCAATTCTCAGAGAGGACAGGTAATATGCATCCTTCTGAGAAATTTTAAAGGACCAGGCTTCCTGCAAGCCATCTATTTCCCCAGTCTTTTCCCTCTGCTCCCCATAGGCCAAGTGCATTTTTGGCCCAAACCTCAAGCTCCAGTCTCTGAGGTGTCTCCTGAGTCCTGCTTGTTATATGCTCCATTCTTTCATATACCCCTCATCTTCTCCAGCGTGCTCTTCCCTTAGCCAAACATTTTCTGAAATCCCACTGCCTCCACAGACATTTCTTCCAGAACTACTCCAAAAAGAGATAAAAATTTCCTCTCAATTCTGTCTCTAAATGTAATTTTCAAATGTGCTTAATACTTGATAACGTTAGATCATCTATCAGCAAGCTACATTTCTCCTACTGTCTGTGTGGATTCTATGTGTGCTTATCTGTATCAGTGTTTATACGTCTTGATTTAAAGTGCCAAGAGAGCAGAGCTGGTGCTTGTGTGAATCTCTTCTATACATTTAAGATCATTTTTGTATTTGATCCTACAACTTTAATGATAAAGGATCCAAATTAGATGTGGCAGATAGGTAAATTGCCTAAACTAAAACCATCCACTCCCCTTTTCATTTTCATTCTTCTATTCCAAGGGCTGGAAAGCTAAAAACTGTACTTCCCCAGATTCCTTTGCAGCTGTGGTGCAGAGTTGTGACACTGGTCTCAACAATGTGATAAACCTAAATGTAGAAGCAAGTAACAGGAAGAGATGGCTATGCACAGGAAGATATGACCACTCAAAAAGTACTGTGAAAAAAAGTGTTGATCCTTCCGTGGTGGCTGGGACAGAACTTCTGGTGTCCAGTTTCAGAACAGTCAGTGTTCACTGGAGGGCAGCTCTGCCCTGGAGATTGCTAGAAGAGTTCACGATGTGGTTGGGCACTTTCCCAGCCTACACAGTTCTCTGGCCTTCCCAGAGATCCTGTGGGGTACATCATATATTTTAACAAATCCTTTTCTGCTTTAAGTAGCCAGAGTTAACTATGTGGCTTGTACCCACCAACCCTGTGTTAGGTTTCTGCTTCACTTTTTAGATAAGCAATCTATTTGGCCCCACTGTCACAAGTACACATTTGTTTAGAAATAAGAAAGAATTGGATTTTTCAGATATAGGAAAGTAGTTTGTGATTATGGGCCTCAGATTTAATTCAGTATTGAAATTTTTATCTAAAGGATTTTAGGGGGGTGTCAGATACGTGGGCAGGGGGTAGGGGGCAGGCCTTTGGGAATCACTCTCCAAGACACAGAAAAGCTGGTGGCAACAACTTTGGTCAGGGATGCCTGGGGCTCAGGCTCTGCTTCCTCCAGTTAATTAGGATACACTCTTTTAAATGCTGAGTTAGGTCAAGAGCCAGGGGAGGGCTTCCCTGGTGGCGCAGTGGTTGAGAGTCCGCCTGCCAATGACTTATACAGAAGCACAATGATTGTTAATGTGCTTTCTTCCAAGATGATGACATAAGCCCTGCATGTAAAAAGGTAGTTTTATAACAAGAATTTGGCAGTTTTCTCAACTCTGGGGGCCCAAATCTGTTGTGCAGAGTCACTAGAATCAGTGTCCCCACTGGGGCAAAAGACAACCCCCAAGGCATCAGTATCTACCCCATGCAGCCTCTTCACGTCTATTAAGTTCTATATCACTGCCTAAATAAATCAGGGAGAAAAGCAGGTGGGTCTCCTCTTACCAATTCGTAATCTATTTAAGATACTACACTGGACCTTTGAACAAAAGAAGGATGCAAACTATGGCCTAACACAGGGATGGGTCAACTTTTTCTTTAAAGGGCCAAATAGAAAATATAATAGGTTTTTCAGGCCAGACAGTCTGTGTTCCAACTGCTCAATTATGCCCTTGTAGCATGAAAGCAGCCACAAACAATACATAGATGAATGAACATGGCTGTTTTCTAATAAACTTCATTTATGGACTTTGAAATTTGAATTTCATATAATTTTCATACATCACAAAATATCATTCTTCTTTTGAATTTTTAACTATTTAAAGTGTACCCAGGCAACAAAAGTAAAAATAGATAAACTGTACTACACCAAAATGTAAAGCTTCAGTGAATCAAAGGACACGTTCAACAGAGTGGAAAGGCAACCTATGGAATGGGAGATAAATATTTACAAATCATATATCTGATAAGGAGTCTATATACATATGTGTGTATATATATACATATATATATATATATATATATATATATATATAATAGAGCTATAATATGTTGTGTAACAACAACAAAAGACCCAATTTTTTTAAATGGGCAAAAGACTTAAATAGAAATTTCTCCAAAGAAGATAAATAAATGGCCAACAAGCATAAGAAAAGATGCTCAGCATCACTAATTATTAGAGAAAGGCAAATCAAAACCACAATGAGATACTACCTCACACCCTTTAGGATGGCTATTATGAAAAAAAACAAACAAACAGAAAATAGCAAGTGTTGGGGAGGATGTGGAAAAATTGGAAGCATTTGCATTGTTAATAGGAATGTAAGATGGTGCAGCCACTATGGAAAACAGTATGATGGTTCCTCATACTGTTCTAAAAATAGAACTACCATATGATCTAGTGATACCACTTCTAAGTATATACCCGAAAAACTGAAGACAGGGTTTCGGAGAGGTGGTTGTATACTCGTGTTCATAGCAGCATTATTTGTAATAGACAAAGGGTGAAAGCAACCTAAGTGTCCATCAGTGGATGGATAGATTAAAAAAATGCATGTATACTTAAAACGGAATCTTACTCAGTTTTTAAAAAGAAGGAAATCCTGCCATTTATGACCACATGGATGAATCCTGAGGATATTCTGCTATGAAATAAGCCACTCACAAAAATATACAAATACTATATGGTTTCCCTTGTATGAGGTACCTACAGTAGTAAATTCATAAAGACAGAAAATAGGATGGTGGTATCCAGAAGAGGATGGGAATGGAGAAATGGGGAGTTGTTTGATGGGTGTAGTTTAAGTTTTCCTAGATAAAAAAGAGTCTTAGAGATTGGCTTCACAACAATGTAAATATACTTAGCACTACTGAAGTATACATTTTTAAAGAGTTAAAATGGTAAATTTTATGTTATGTGTATTTTACCACACAAAAAATTTATTTTAACGTAAAACCCATTCTTAGTTCATGGTTGTATAAAAAACAAGTGGTAGG
Organism: Neophocaena asiaeorientalis asiaeorientalis; assembly: GCF_003031525.2. Lineage (NCBI taxonomy): Eukaryota > Metazoa > Chordata > Mammalia > Artiodactyla > Phocoenidae > Neophocaena > Neophocaena asiaeorientalis. The sequence continues at coordinate 3,092,642 of NW_020173114.1, forward strand.
CCAGATTAGTTTGCCAAATCCTGACCTAATGTGTACATAGGTAGCAAGTGAGTCCCTAATATCTCAACAGCCATACCTATGAATTCTTTCACTGATTCTCAATGAATGACACTTAAAGTGCCATAAAATAGACACAGGTAAAGTACTATGGGCGTTTAGAGGAGGAAAAGATTACATCTAGGTGTCCGAATCAGTAAAGCCTTTGTTGACTTTTGGGATTCCCCAAATGGAAGGTCCATCAGGGTCAAACTTTTGAACAGGTCATATATATAAAGAGGGGTGGGCAACACAAACCAAAGAGTCAGCCCAAAAGCGGAAAAGCACATGGGGGAAATAAAAAGCTCAATTTAAATGGAGCAGTACAAGAAGTTGAAGATAAGGCTGGAAATTTGATTTGTGGTCAGAACAAGAAAGTCATTAAATAACGAAACTGGACTCAGGCAATGAAAAACAAGGACAGGTTTTTGCACAGAGGGATGAACGGCAAGACCAACAACATATAGTAATACAATTTGTTTATATGTGTGTACACTGATGGAGTGGGGAAATACTGAAAACAGGGAGCTTAGATAAGTACCTACTACAATAGCAATGATAAGGAAGGCCTACAACAGGATAATGGCAGATATGTTGGAAAGAAGTTAAGAAGTTTGAGAGATGTTTTAGAATTGAAATCTATGGGATCTGACCACTGGCTAGAGAGACAAAAGAGAGGAAAGATCAAAAACAATACTGGGATTTCTAACCAGAGGATTAGGGACATGATAGTGTTATTAACAAAAATGAGAGATATGGGAGAAAGGCAAGTTTAGGAGAGAAGATGTGAATTCATTTAGATACACTAATTGCGAGGTGACAGTGGGATATCCACATGAAGGTGTGTAATGAATAGCAAGAAGAAGAGAAGCTAAGAATATACACATCGGGGGCTCAATCATGGAAGTAATACTTAGGGCAATGAGTACTGGTGAGATTTCCAAGATGGGTGAAGGCGGGGACTAATAGTTGTTGAGTACCTACTACTGTGCTAATGACATTACACAGGTCACCTAATTTCAATCTTTGAGTCAACTCTATCAGGTAGGTATTATCCTTCTTCCCTTTTAGAGGCGAGAAAACTGAGGCTCAGAAAAGTTAAATAATGTGCCCCAAGTAAAACAATAAGTAGCAGACCTGGGATTTCCACCCAGGTCCTTAGAAGGAAAACCAAGTGTATAGGAGATGGAAACAACCTAAGTGCCCATCATCGGATGAATAGATAAAGAAGATGTGGCAAAAAAAAAAAAACCAAGTGTATATACACATACCACTAAAGACAAAAAAGCAGAGCGTTTCAGGAATACTATAGTTTCAGTGGTGCTACAGGCATGGAGAAATTACGCGGAATAAACAATGAAAAATTTAGAAAAAACTAAATGGCTATCAGATTTGCTTAGTAGGAAGTCACTGAGGCTCTCTGAAAGAGTTGTTTCCTTATAGTGCTGGAAACTAAAACTATATTGCCAATGTTTAAAGTGAGTGCATAGTTTGGAAGTGATGAGCAGTGAATGAAAACCTTTTTTAGCCAATCATGGTGATGACAGAAAGAGAAGACTGTACGGAAAAATATCTTGGATCGAGGAAAGATTTTCTTATTGTTTCTACTTTGTTTTTGATTTTTCATTGTTCCCCAATAGAGGAGCCCAGGGCACATTTTTAGGCAGATAAAAGGGATCAAATAGAGAATCTGGAGATAAGAGAGAATGAGGATAACTGTGCTACGTATAACCAAAATGACATCAGATAAAGTCAAATAATAGATTTGGATATTATAAGCACTAAGCGTAAGGAAATTTTTTAAAATAGAATATCAGATTTTGGCCCAGTTCACAAAACAGTAATCTGTACTTTCCCAGTATGTTTTACTCAACAAAGACCCGTTTTTTAACAGTTTAATATATGCTGCATAAACTGGTTATATAAAGCAAGGCACGAGGCTGGAGGGCTCCCACTACAATTTGACAACACCATCTTGTCTTCACACCACCTGTCACATCTATCAACATTTTAACTAATGTCAGAGTTCTTCTTTTGCTAATGAGCTGCTACACTGAGCACATCTCTGCTCAGTCCGCCAGCTACAGTATAATGAGCTAGAGTGAGAGGCGTGATCTTCCTCTCAGAAGCCCCTCTTTGCTTTAGAAGACCATCACTGTTCTTTTCCTCTTTTGTCGCAGACCCAAGCTTAGTTATTTGAGGCCCTTATAGGTGTGTTTTGCTTTGATGTAATAAAAACACTCTCCTCCATCTAAAGGTGACGTTCAAGGTTGGTGTTGGTTGTGGCCTGAACGTTATACGTGTGGTTGAGTGAAGTAGTTGTGCCATACCCCAGGCACTCGACCAGCCCTCCCCTCTCCCAACTGTTACAGTCTCTTCTTCAATAGTGATACCTTTTCAAATTCCTCTCTCTGTAATACCAAAAGTCAAATGCTTGTAGCTCCCCAGTTTCCCTCACCTATGCTTATGGTCATGATGTTCTACCTGGAAGCTGCCTCTCTCCACCCTCCACCACGTAGTTAACTCTGACTCTTTCATTAAGGGTCTATGATGGCATCACCTCCTCCAGAAAGTCTTCCCTGAATGCCCAGGCTGGGTTAAATGTCCCTTCTCTGGGCTTCTGTTCTATCTTGCACATGCCTCAGTCCTGGCAATTACATCACTATATTGAAATGACTGATTTTTGTATTTTTCCCCACACTAGACCACAATCTCTTTACATATAAGGTGTAGTATTTATGTACATCCCAATGGCCTACTACAGTAAACTGAAGGTGCCTCAGTGACAACTCTAAGTGATAAACACAATGCCATACCCATTAACGTGCAATAACTGATGCTGGCATTCCCTTCATTAGCTAGCATTTCCTTACTTTAAGTCTCTAGCTTGAGTAAATTCAGATGAAATAGCAGTTATCCTCGATATAAGAAACTACCACATTAGTCTTTCCCAAAGTGTGCTCCTCAGAACACTGGTCTTAATATGGTCACAGAATCCCATGTTCCTATGTATTTGGGAAATGCTTCATACTATATAAACACTTGGAGATTCACAAAGCATATTAAATTTGGAAGGCTCTAAGAAGTCAAAAATTTGTTTACTTTAACTCAGTGTTCCCTAAGTTAATTCATTTGACCAATTAATCCTTGTTTTTTCTTGGGCGATGGGGTGAGGATATCATCTATTAATATCCCAGACTTAGTGTTTCTCAGAAAATACTTTGAGAAACACTGCATTATTATTATTATTTTTTTTTTTTTTGAGGTATGCGGGCCTCTCACTGTTGTGGCCTCTCCCGTTGTGGAGCACAGGCTCCGGACGCGCAGGCTCAGTGGCCATGACTCACGGGCCCAGCCGCTCCGCGGCATGTGGGATCTTCCTGGACCGGGGCACGAACCCGTGTCCCCTGCATCAGCAGGCGGACTCTCAACCACTGTGCCACCAGGGAAGCCCATACAGTGCATTATTAATCAAAGTCATCCTAAAAGTCATTCACATGCATGCTGGGAAAATCAGAGACAGATTCCTCCTGAGGGACTATTTGAGCTCCTCTAACTTATTTCTTTAGCTATTGTTCATAAAGATTATTTCTGAAATAGCCTTATGGATTTGACTATAGACATATGAAAGAATGGTTACCCTAAAAGACAAATACTTCAGTTTTAGAGAAGAAAACGTTTTTGTGGTTAAGGTTTCCTATCACTACATTCCAGGCATTGTTCAAGTGCTCTGGGAAGCCATGGAAAATAATTTTATTCCCAACAAAAGCTGCTCATTCTTACCACTCATGATAAGATATGTGGAAACATATTCATTCTTGGTGAGAGTTCATAGATTTGGAGTGCTGTCAGATGCACCCACTAAAAACATCCATACTTACCACAAAGAAATGTTCTGTGTGATACCAGTTTCTGCTTCATGGACACAAGAGCATGTACAGGTATACATACATATGCATGCCTTTACTTGCCTATAAATTAGTTGTCAAAATTAAAATAATCACCTAAAGGTGTTCAATTTGGTGTATCTAAGCATCTTCTCTCTTTTTATCTAAAATTAGCATTTTCTAAAAAAAAAAAAAATTAGCATTTTCTGTCAAAATCACTCTTCAGCTTATTCCAGCACTTACGTGTGATAGCACCTCATCAGTGGAAAAGACAGTTTTCCAATTTTATAACACTGGAGGGCTACTTGAATCAAGAATGAATTAAAGTTAACATATATTTACTGAGGGCCCACTATTGGCAAGATTCTATACGGTACTATGAGGACTACAAGGATACTTAGTTTTTGTTTACCAACAATGTGTTTAGGCTGAAGTCATGCTATGTATATTTTTAAAATGTGGTGTTGGCTCCCATGAAGTTGTTCAGTACAGAGATTGAAGGTGGCTGTGCTTATCAACATATTCACTTTTCTGAGCTAGAAAGAGATGACTTCAAAGCTTTACAGGCATTGTTTATATAACCTTTTCTGATTCAATACAGATATAGACTCAAAGACCTCCTCAAGACAGTGGGGCAAGTTGATGAGTCAGGAGACACTTGTGCATATGTCACCTAACTGTAAAGCTCATTTTCCAACCCTACAACAATTTTCTAGAATTCCTAATAAGATCTCGATAAATGCAATAAACAAATGCATCCTAAATAAATTCCTAAGGTGATCTCAATAAATGCGAATTCAACAGCATTTCAAGTATCCTCTGACCCCTTTTATTAGACCCTATACTTTCCATTTCATAAAACTCACCTCTCGTAATTGTTGTTACTTCTTTTCTTTGCTAGCATTTAAGCTACGTGAGAGCGTGGATTTTTCTTATTCTCAACTATATTCTCATTGCCCATTCCTATGACTGATGCATAGAAAAAGTGGAATAAATCTTTGTGGAATTACTAAATTGATATTTTCTAAGTGTCAACTGTTGCCTTCTCTCTTGAGTTAAACTGTGGGCCCCTTCAGGGGAGATATTTTTGCCTGTTTTATCTTTTAATCAACTCCCAGTGTGTATTTCAGTGAATTGACACTTAAATATCACACCTCTAGGTTCTGTCTGCCCTCCAAGAATAACTTTCTTGAGCTCAGTGACTGTACCTTACTCATCTTTTTATCCCCACCATTTAATATGTTCTCTGGTGCTGAGAAGGTGAATGAATAGTTTTGAATTAAGGAATAAATGAACGGAGTGAAATTTACAACCTATCGTGGCAGACAGACACACAAATAAATCTAATACGAAGAAGACTGTAACAATACTATAGTGTTAACAGAGGGCATTACTGAATGTGACCATAGAACAAAATGTGCTGTAAGCAAGTATTGGGATAGATAAGATTTAGTTAGATTAGGCAGATCTGCAAAGACTTCATGGAGAAGATGACATTTGAGAAAGACCTTCAAGGATGATTAAAATTTCAACAAGCAAAGATGGGGCAAAGGCATTGAGACAGAAAAAAAGAAGAGCATTTGCATTTGGAAGGAGAAGAAGGTAAAAAGGAAGTTATGGCTTAATCATAGCAGAGGGGGAAAATACAAAGAGACAGGAGAGGCGTGTTCAGAGATGTGGTAAAAAGAACAACGTTCTGACAAGACTGTTAAAGGCTTTAAATGCCAGTGGACTGAAAGTGGAATGGAACTTTCCTATTGCCTTTGAATTTCAGCTAAGACCTTAAAGCTAAGAAGGATGGTAATCAACATGCCACATTTTAAAGTGTGGTACAGAAATGATGACGTAAGACTTATTCAGAGCTGACCAAACTTTGTCACCACCAACAGCCTATACCATAGCTAGAAATTTATTGAGAAGATCCTTGGAAAAGAGGGAATTAATAAGAATAGGGAGTGCTGTGACAGTTCTCCTTCCACCTACATCAACCTCAAGCCAAGTGAAGGAGACCCCCAAGAGGACGCTCAGAAGGATTGGAATTACCTCTGAGAGAAGAGATTTTATTCTCAAATTCAAGTCAGATGCTTGTTTAGAGACAGGAACCAACAGGCCTTCCCATGGCTACCATCAGAGCAGAACTCAAAAATGTTCTTGGGCAAGGCTCAGGCACATATCCAGGGGTCTAGGGCATGATATGTTGAAGAAAGAAGCAGGTACCTGCTTGAGGCTGCCAAGGGCTGCCAGTGAAGGCAAGGCAAGAAGCCAGGAGCAGATGGCTAATCAAGTGCTCCCATTTGGTAAGGCAACGACACGTCTGTCTTCCCCTGGGCCACATGGATGCTAAGGAAGGCAACCCAGCTCCCATCATCTCTAATGGACCCTGCCCAAGGGGACCCTGCTGGGGAGAGGAGACTCCATGGAAAAGGGCAGAGGTCTACCACAGGAAGGCAGGAAGTGAGGGGGCAAGCAGCTCCTGAATCAGGGAACAATGCAATGCAGAGGGCCACACAGCATCTCCCAAGGAGTACTCCCAAGGAGTATGCCCCGAAGATGGCATTAACACTGGAATGCTGCCTTAACAGAGCATTACAATTCTCAGAGGACTGCAAATAGTACCCCTTCCTCCTTCCCTTCCTCTCCACCTGTACCTCGGAGGATCCAAAGGGGGAAAGGGAGAATTTGAAGTCAGAAAAAGAAAAGGCTCAGACTCCCTTCTCCATGATTAGTTCTGAAGCTTAGCTAAACAGAAGGGTCATGCTTTGAATTAAATAGGAAACAGAAGTTTTGATATATAGTAGACAAATTATTAATAATGAAAGAGAAGCCTTTCTAATGTCCAAAAGTGACAGAAAGTAATGGAATCTGCCCAAAATATCATCAAGGGTGATGGCCAAGGTAGGGGAAAAAAAGCCATTTCCTGACAGTTCCAATCTATCTAAGTTGGCTTGAACTTTTTCAGCTTGTGAGAAGTCAATAGGCTGTTTTAAAGGAAAGAAATGCTATGACCTGATTTGTGCTTTAAAGATCCCCCTTATGACCATATGTAGATTACTGAAAGACTGAACACTTGCTTCTGTGCCAGAGCTTCATAAACTTCAACTATATTATTAAATTTCCTCACATGATAAAAGCGGGATGGCTTTGTATACAAGGAATATATTTCTTCTCCTTCATACTAATTCCCCAAAAAAACTAGGATGAAAAGCCCTTAAGAAACCATCAATATTAAAATATTAAATCTGCCCATGTACCTTAATGTACTTATGAACATGTCTGTTTTAAGATGTGAAAATCCTACCTTTCAGACTTTAGACTCTCTCTGTTTTTATTTTATTTGTTTCTGCATCTGAAAGAACTTTGTACTTGAAAGCACCTCTTTAGAAAATGGTTTAACTGACACACCTTGGCAAAGACCAGGTAAATCCACAGATTAACCTATAAAACTACTCCCTTCGCCCCAGGACCTTGTCCTCTGCTGTGGAGCCTAATGTGCAGAACAGAGTAATACAGAGAGTAAGCAGACTCTTGGGCCCTCTTCACCAGTGTTATGAAGGTACAAAAATAAGACTCAGACAATGCAATAGGGAATTTGATATATTTAGATGGTCAGAAGCTGAATTTTGCTCGTCATTGCTATAAAGATGTGAGGAAAAGCTTTTTTAAAAACTGTTTTTAAGATGCAAGGTGTAGGGAGTTAAGATCATCCCTATAACTTGCTAAAACTGATTCTGACCATACAAAGTGCCACTTGCAATCTGTTGGACTCTCACGCAACCCCACCATCACTGGCAATGAGAGCTGGGTCAGCACTGATAAACTTGCTCCCCAAACCTCTATTTGTAAGGCCTGCGCAGGCCCTCCAGGGCCCATCACCCCCAGACCTCTTTCTCCAAATTAGAGCCATGTCAGCCTGGGATTACAACCCACACTTGGTGGTCTCTTGCTCTCTCTCTCTCTCTCATTCTCTCTCTCTTTTTTTCTCTCCATCAGTCCTCTTTTGGTCTGAACTGTAGAATCGCTCCTTTTCATCTTGCAACCCCAATGCCAAGAGAGAGATTTTCTGAATAATATTATTAAACGAAAATAGAACCATTTTAAACAGTACATTGGAGTCAAAGCAATCAGCTGTAGGGGTGTTGGCACACTGTCTTACATTTCTGGGTCTCTGAAAACCTTGCTGCCATTCACAACTACCAGCGGACAGTTCAACTGAAAGTTAGAGTTCAAATGACTCAAAACAGGACCAATCTGAAATCAAGATTCTGGATTTTATTACATTATCCTGAAAAATCTCTTATGTCAATAAACAAACACACTGCAACATGGAGAGAGAACATGGTGAGAGCCCATCCTTATTTCTGTCTGAATACCTGCCTATTTTTTAGTTTGCTGCCTTGCTTCTAACCAATGGCAGCTCAATGTGTCAGGCTTTTCAAGCCAGAAGCAAGGTAGGCAGAAATCAGGAATTAGTAGGAACCACAGAAAAGGCCAAAAGAATAGCTACATGATAACAAGGGATCCTAGATACCAAATTTACCTTCTACTTAAGCTAATATGCACTTCCTGCTGAGATAACCAACACCAACAATGGCAAGTCTGCCATAGAACACGCCACCTCACCCCATAATCCCTGGTACAGGTCTGATGCAGAACCTCAACTTGTCGTATGCAGTCTATCCTGAGATGGCATAACAGTAGAGTCATTTACTGTCTCTGCATCACAATTTACTGATTAATAAAAAGAGGGAATCATCATGAAAGTCTACCTCTAATCTGCTCGATTGTGTACTTTGAAGATAAATAAATGCCTACGAAATGCTTAGAGCGCAAGATATAAAATGAGGGACTTTGTACATTTCATTTTAGCGTTAGGTGAAATACAAAATAACAACCAATTACCAGCATCCTTTCTGGGATGATGACCTTCAACTCTGCATGATAGCTATTTAACCAGGGAAGTCAAGGAAATCTTAGGTTTTGATAGTGTCTTTATCACTGACCACATAAATGCATTTTTATAAAGCAAAACATACAATAAATTCAACCAAATCAGTAAATTTTTAAAATGTATGTAAACAAAGAAAAGTGAGGTTTTAAAAGCTAGCACAGCAGCGTGGCTACAGAATGTGGCAATAGCACACCACCCTGGCATTCAATTAAGGATTGCCCATCAGTGCTCTCTAAATGTTACTTCCCAAAAGGAAATGCACTTTACAGAAATGCACTTTACATCAGCCGCTGTCTAATCTGTAAGTAATCTGGCGGGGGGTGGCGGGGGGGTTGTCCTATATTTGGTCATTCCGTATTTACAGACTGTGTGTCCAGCACTGTTCTAGGTCCTGGAGGTGCAGTGATGAACCCGAGGGGGCACTGTCCCTGCCCTCTGGGTGCCTGCATTTTAAGGGAGAAATATGCAACAAATACGTAGGCAATAAACACGACAACTTCAGAGTGTGAAACCTGCTCTGAACGTAACAAAAAAGGTCCATGTAATAGGAAGGAAATATGCTTCTGAGGAGGTGACACTGGAACTGACAATGAAAGAAGGTTTTGTTTCCTGAAAACCCATGGTGTCTGGAGCTGGTAGCTAGTAAACACTCAATAAACATTTGTCGAATGAATGAGTGAAAGAATGAACAGAGAGAAGGGTTCACAAACGATAAAATGTGTGTGAGAGCAGAGAGCTGACAAACACAGGAACATGGGGTTGGGTATTACAGAAAGAGAAGGAAAGCCGTTGTGGCTTGAGCATAAGGAGCAAAGAAAGACGTGGGAGGAGATGATGTAGGAGGGGGAGGCAGGGGTCGCACAGCGTTTCTTGTTAGACACTCACAGCCTAGGCTCATCAGCAGCACATACTTAGAAACCACTCGTCAAGGGGGTCACCTCTACAGATGGCTACCTGCACCTGTTTCCAAATTCTGTGCGAGTATCCTCTCCTTTGTACTGTGTCAGCAACACACTGAGATTCCTTCGCACATCAGGGTCTTCACACGAGCTCCCCAGCATCTGCCTGCAATCCCTTTGCCCCAGATTTGCCTGACTACCCCTCACTCAGCCCTCAGCTCCTCTCTTAGCGAGGCCATGTCTCACCCCAAACATCCCTCTGTGATAACCCCCCCACTGCACCCACTGCTTTCCCTGCGTCACACTTATCCTCCATTTTTATTTGTAGGATATTGTCTGGCCGCACTAGCCTGTGAGCACATGAGGGCAGGAACTGTGTCGATATGTTCATCACTGTTGCACGTGCTGGGAACTCAATAATATTTTCTGAGTGAATAAACTTACCTTAAATACAAAGACTGGAGGAAACACGTTTAAATTTTTCCTACTTTGGGATTCAGGAAGAGTTACCTATATTGTCTCTGACCTTAACAATGACGTTTTCTAGAATAAGGCCAAAGAAGGCAAACGTACTTGGCTCTTTTCCTGACTCGTGACTTTGGGCAAATCATTTAACCTTGCCTGGGCCTGGGCCCGGGGACGGGAAGGGGAGCCTTACCACCGCGGGGCAGGTTTGGAGTTGGGGAGGGAACTGACAAAGTAGGGAGGCAGGGGAAAAGGAGGGCCTAAAGTTCTCTGGGATTTTTAAGTAGCATGCCCACTACATCTCAAAATTATAACCATAAATCATAAGGTTTATTTGTATCTCTACAGGCTGTTTTAGGAAATCTGTTTTATTTTGTTTCACAGCAAAACTAAAAGAGCAAATGCATGGGAAGGAAGGTGTTCTTAGCTGAGATAAAGGTCAGCCCCAGAGAGAAAGATGCATTGACAACTCAGTCATTGTTAGGATAACAGTTTTTAATTAAATATTTTAAATTGAGTGGGAGTCATAGGGAAGAAGTTTACATGTGTAGTTTATTTTTTTCCTGACATCAATACCGCCATTGATGAGCAGATCCAATTTAGTTTCACTCTGAGAGAGCAGACAATGGTCAGTTTTCCTCCAGCTGGCTTATTTTACAAGCATTAATGAACAATTAACCAACACTGGCACTCTTTCCGTCTGTAATCCTGTAGTTGGATCACTAATCTCTACCACTAGCAGCTAATGATGAAGGTCTCTTAAGCTTTACTTCTTATCTCAGCCAGTTCTTAATACTTGCATAAGTATGCTTTCTGAGGAGGGGGCCCCCTACCGCTATGCAACCCCGAGAACAAAAGCCCAGAGACATTTTTGAAGGGGTTTCTGTTCAATAACACTTCTATGCTTATGTTTGCCTTCTTCCAACAACAAACACCAGTGATCACCAGAGGGCTCTGGGGGTCATGGAGGGCTCTGTGTTTCCATACTTCTAATACTTATAAGAATGTATTCAGACCGTATTATACACCACCCCACCCCCAACTGCACAGGCAGACACCCGAAAGTGGGGAGGGAAATGTGGCCTAAATAGAATCAAACAGTATTTTTCTCCATGAGTCAGCTTTGATTTGGTACTGAATAACACTGAGTCTGAAACCACGCTGTCATTAAAAATGTATAGGGCAGAGGCAGATTTATCTAGAAAACCCCACACAGGATAGGTCTTAGTTTCTCTGAATTTAATACAACTTATATTCAATTGTCTCTCTCTAGTGGGGCAGAAACCAATTCACCATTTCATTAGAACTCCCCCGTAGGGTCAAGATTTAAAGAAAATGCAGGGTCAAGATAAAAAAGAGAAGTTCCAACTGTAGAGTGATGCAACTGTAGGATAACAGCTTAGGCTGGAACGACGCACTTTTCATTTGTAACTACTTTTCAGACTCTTCCAACTCGCTGGGAAAGTGATTATTTCAGAGAAGCTTGTACTCAAGACTTGATTCCAAGACTAAGTTGCTAGAAAAGGTTTTGTGAACACAGGTCTTGCTGGGCTTTGAGTGCTGGGGTAGGAGGAGGAGAAGCCGCAGCAAAGGCAGCAGGCAGGCCCTACTTAGGATGCTTTGCATCCAAATAGGAAGACAGAGTGAAGAGCAACACATGCCCATCCAGGGTGAAAACCTCAAATGTGGCACTTTCTACAGTTTTTAGCCCTCAAAGTTGTAGCACAGCACAAACGACATTGATCTGGAAGCAGCACAACTACCGGAATAAGGTGGAGGGTGACCCGTGGACTGACAGAACAAGCACTGCGACGTGTCTGGATGGGACGGTCCCGAGGACAAGTGCTCTCTGGAACAGGAGTGAGGAACAGGGATAGGAAGACAGGTGTGGCAGTGTGATGCCACTCATTGGTTGAGCCTCTACTTCCCGCAAGTTCTAACTGCCCACATCGCCTGTGATGTAGTACAATTTGGGTGCTGGAAGATGTATGATGCTCTAAAATAAATAAATAAAAAGGTAAATGATTCTGCAACATTCACCCAAACTGAAATAAATTTTCTCCATGCGCCACCTCACTTTTTCATTTCTCCACCTGGAATGCTGAAACACTACATTTTTCCTCTAGCATTCAGAGCTGTCTGCAGTGGAAAGGGGGCTTAGTGGACAGAGCCCTGGACTGAAAGTTTGGAGGCTGAGTCCTATTCACACACAGCCCCTGACCCCTGTGCGATTTATACAAGTCACTTAACCTCTCTGCCCTTCTGCTTCCTCATTCATTCCACAGACACAATGCTACCTGCCCCTCCCCACCTCCGTGGAGCCGTGAGAGTGAAGGACCTATGTTTGAAAATGCCATTTGCCGGTGTTCGGCTCAAACAGTGTAAAACATTGTAAAAGATCTGCAGCGTGGTAACACACACAATGAAAATCGGACAGACGATAAGATGGGGAAACATGGAGGTCAGGAACGTTTGCCATTGAAAATTTAGTAGTCGTGTGCTTTGAAATCGAGTCTCAGTAGCAGGATATTTACTTTACTTTTTCTTTATGAAGCACTGGGCTGACCTAATTAATTTAAGTAAATGGACAGGAGTAGTAAAGTTTAAAAGGGAGAGAAGTTGCGATACCCTGTGAGTCTCAGATAGTTGCTTATTAACCCTCAATTAAGAAGAATTATTTCAAGATTATCCACTATTCTCACTCTCAGAAACATTCTCGTTACTGCCCTGCAAATACACCTTGTTCGTTTCTACTCCTTATCTTTCCACATATTGCTTCCCACCCTCTCCCCTCTACCCATTTAAATCCCACACACTTTTCTGCATTCCAGTTTAAGTCTCATCAAGTATTTAAGTCCCATCAAGTATTCTGTAACAACCCAGCCTATACATACATACATATATATCTATCCTACACAATTCCAAGGACAAAACTAGACATAAGGTAAAAGTTCAATAAACTCTCCTGGCATGATAAAAGAATCCTGACTAGAAAATCAGTTCCTTGAACATATCAACTATTTCTTACCTTAGGGCCATTGCACATGCTGTCCTTTATGCCCGGTACCTGCTCTCTCCATGTGCTACCCTCACTCTGTCCTATCCCCTCGTTTTGAATGGCTGGCTCTTTCCTATGCTTCTGGTCTCACCTTGAGTGTAATCTATTCACAGAGGCCTATACTGACCCCCCATATAAAGCAGCCCCTTCACCCCACTATTATCTCACATATACTATTCTTCCTCCTTAATAGCAGTTATCACAATTTATAAATTCCTTTATTTCCTTTTTTACTTCATTGTTATCTGTCTTCACTACTAGAGTATAGGTACCTTTCACCTTTAAAAAGGCACATTTGTTTTACTCACCACTGTTCAGTAAATGTTTGTTGGATTAGTTAATTATATCACCTAGTCTTTGAGCCACTGATACTGCCCAGCATCTGTTCAGCTGTCCTCACTGTTCTCCCTGAAGTAGAGAAGCTCTCCCTTTCTACCAATGTTGCAACTCTTTTATCAAGATACCCCAAAAGGAGCCCAATATGCTTGGTATTTTACAGTACTTTTTTGTCTTAAGACTCTTCTATCAAACACACTCAGTTTCTTATCTCCCCCTCTCTCAACCTGGGGGCAAAGACCAACAGGCTGGGAGGAGAACAATGAAGTAATACACACATGTGTCTGAAGGATTCCACCCCACAGAGAAGCAGTGTCCTAGGACAGAGGCCAGGCATTTCATTGTCTGGAGTCAGGGTTAGTGCCTTACCCACGCAGACCCTCCCTGAGAAACTGAAAATGGCCTTTCCTCTCATCCTCTTTGTTCCCATGACCTGGTATGAGTGACCAACCATTAATTCCAATCTATTTTTCCTTGACTCTCAAAAAATCGATCAAGTTTCAATAAATAGGACACTCCCCAGCTCGGATTCCCCAAGGTGAGCATGAGATGAGTACCTGTTCTGGGAACACTTAAATACTTAGTAATATACTTTAACACCCCCAACTTACAAGATGGTTGTTAGAACCAAATGAAATAAAAGCACTGTGCAAACTGATTGCTATCCAGATGCTAGGTTTTATTACTGTGACAACAATACTGCAAGTACTGTAGAAGCATGAGACATGCATAGCTTACGCCTGCTGTGGGCTGCCAATCTTGAAGAAGACTTATAAACAGACATGGTGGTGGTATCAGATAGGGCGGTTTTGCCTGTAAATAACAGAAAGCTCGACAAAAGAATGCTTAAACATAACAGGAAGTCCTGAGGCAGGGAGGCTCCTGGGTGGTTAATACAGAGGCTCAATTTTGTTATTAAGCTCCCAGGTTTTCCTTCCTGATCTGCCATTCTCAGCATGTTGGCAAGCAAACCTCTAGGCCACATTTTTGCAAGTATCACATCTTCATACACCACTATCCAGAAGTTTCTAGCAGATTTTCTTTCATACTCATTTTCATTGTCTAGAACCAGCTTAAATAGGCAACCCTAAACAGAGCATTTGCTTGGGAATGGATTTCTCACGACTGGCCTGGACCAATCAAGATAAACCCCACTGGAACTGGAGGTAGGGGCCATTTCAACCAACGCATATGGAAAGTGGAGGCATTTTGGTAGGCAGCCAACACTGTTTGCTATGGTAATGTAATGAAGAAGACTGAGCCCTTAATTGTCCCCCAAGCCAAACATTATTTAGACACATTCATTCATGTTAGTGAAACATTTCCTGGGGAACTAGTCTATTTTGAAGCTATATATTCTTCCCTCAAACACTGCTCCTTCCATAAAATTGGCAAAAAGTTTTGCTTCTTCTATGGGCCTGGAAAACTGGTCCATCTCCAGCCTGCTAAGTTCTAGAATAGGTAGACTATGCATGGAGAAGATTTGGCTGCAGACAGACAAAAAAACCCCACAACAAGTCATTTCCATGTGAGTATGCTGCCAGGTGGCTAAAGACTGAGACTTTTGCCTCATTTCAACTGATCTGCTCATTAACCAACCAAAATAGAATCTTCACACGACACCCATCGGCAATGAAATGCTTTCGAAAATCGAAACATTTTAAAATACAAATAATTTATCTTGTCAATCTACTGCTTAAAAACCCTTACATGGCTCCTGATCATGCTTGGGATAAAGTTCAACTCCTAAATATGGGCTCTGCTCACCTCTACAATCTCTTTTCTTGCTATCCCTCTCCTCTCCCAGCTCCCCTCCCCTGCCCAACCCCATGCTCTATACTTTGGCCTCACTGAACTATTTATATTTCCAAGAACCTGCCTTGTGTTATCTAGCTTTGAGGCCTTTGTACATAGTGCTTCCACGGCAAAACTTTTGCCTGTAGAACTTTTATTCATTCTTTCGCTTAGACAGCTCCTCATCCAAGAAGGCTTCCCTGATCCCCTTAGCCTGGATTCTCCCAGTGCTCTGAGTGACATCTCTACTATGTCACTGATCACACTCCTCTGTAACTGGCTGTTCACTTGTCTGTCTCCTCCGCTGTGGCAGGGCAGTTTCCCGTCATTGCAGCCCTGAGCGTCCTGCCTGGCAAACAGCAGTTGCTCAATAAATGATTGTTGAATAAAAAAAAAATTTTTAGAAGGGCACAGAGTACATTGCTTTGAGTTCCCACTTAGATCTGCACTGGGACAGGCTCCTGTGCGGTGGTCAGCCCTGTGTTATGCTCTGGTGTGCCAATGAGCCATACCAAAAGTACAATGAATTCTAAATTTATTCTCAAGCTCTATGGATCAACTGATTGCACCTCACAGCCCAGAAGCCTTACAGACTAGCCCCTCTTAACACTCAACCAACCATGTATACCCGCTGCTCCAGTGTAAGCAGAAGCAACACCTATAGCACTAGTTCATCTACCTAAGGTCACGTGATGACTTCTAAATGACAAAGAAAGAGAACCTAGATAACCTAAGCTAGGCCATCTTCTATTGTGCTACATCAAACCCAACTAATAACCCAGCTAAGAATCTTCACATATGTTCTTACTTACTCCTGCCAACAACCTTGACAACTGCAGAGGCATTTGCCACTCTCATCTACAGATGAGAAAGCTGGAGCTCACAAAGGTAAGAAATAGAGCTGCAATTTCAGAACAGGTGTGTTTCACTCACAGATACAGAGAACAAACTAGTGGTTACCAGTGGGGAGAGGGAAGGGTGAGGGGCAAGATAGGGCGAGGGGATTAAGAGACACAAACTACTGTGTATAAAATAAATAAGCAACGAGGATCTACTGTACAGCACAGGGAAATAGAGCTATTATTTTGTAATAACTTTAAATAGAGTATAATCTATAAAAATATTGAATCACTATGTTGTCCACCTGAAACTAATATTGAAATCAATTATACTTCAACAATAAAAAATAACTGGTCTGGGGCTTCCCTGGTGGCGCAGTGGTTGAGAGTCCGCCTGCCGATGCAGGGGACACGGGTTCATGCCCCGGTCTGGGAAGATCCCACATGCCGCGGAGCGGCTGCGCCCGTGAGCCATGGCCGCTGAGCCTGCGCATCCAGAGCCTGTGCTCCGCAACGGGAGAGGCCACAACAGTGAGAGGCCCGCGTATCGCAAAAAAAATAAATAATTAAAACATAATTGGTCTGTTTCCCAATTCTAAATGTCACTTCCGTTATTCTATAATTATATCAAAATTATAGGAAGAGAAAACATTAAGCATATCTATCCCAAGATTTAGTTATAGTATTCGGGAAAATTTTTAAAAAGAAAATAAATAAAATGTCCAATGGTAAGGTATTGGTTAAATAAATTATGATATATACGTATGATGACTATATAGCAGCCACTTAAAATCATGCTGTAGAGTATTTAATGATATGGAGGAAGGTTCACACAGATATTGGTAAATGAAGGAGATTATCATAATCTGGATACAAGTATGACTTTAATATATACTATAATATATTATACATTAAAATACATGTTATATATGATTATGTAGAATGTATATACAATATGGTAGGCATGTACAGAAAAAGAACTAGAATATTATACACAAAAGCGTGAACAATGGCTATTTATAGAGAGTAAGACAACAGAAGATTTTACTTCATTCTTTAGACTTTTACCCGGTTTCCAAATTTTATACAATGATTGCATATTACTTTGACAATCAGAAAGAAATTACTTGAAAAAAAGTTGAAGCACAAAATATGTAAGTGACTGGACCTGGAAAAACCTGCCAATAAATGTTTCTGTATCTTTCTTCAAACTGTCTCACAATCAGCCTCAGTCTACCCAGTTCCCTGGCCACACTCACATTCAAACACTCACATTCAAGCGCACGTTTAGTGCATTTAACCTCTACCTAGCTGTTGGTCTAGTGTGGTACCATGGAGGATACCAGCTTGAGAAAACTCAAGGCCTGGAATTTAATCAGAATCCAAATGTTCCAAGTTTGACAGAGAAGACTGTGGACTGACTGTACCTTTCTTACGGTACACATCATACTGTTCTTTGAATTAGCACTACTAGACTGCCAGTAGATTGCAGCTACTTTTAGAGTCCACAACTTAGCTGTCTGTATTTGCTGAGGGATAAAGCACAGTGCCATGAACATAATAGGTGCTCTATAAATAACTCTTTAATTAAATACAAGTAATACACCATCTAAAAAATTGATATATTGATTAATAGATCAACTGATGTTTGAGTGTCCATATGCTCCAGAAATTGTTCTAGGTCTTATCTTAACAACAACAACAACAAAAAGAAGGTAAAGTGTCTCTGGTTTTAAGAAGCTGCCAACCTGATGGGAAGACAAAGCTATTGCAAACGGGCCAAGTAAGTGTTAAGCTGTGTCATATTGATATAACTGAAAGAGAAATTCGGAGAAGAGAAAGACAAGCATAGACTGGAATACAAAACAGCTTTAAACTAGGATCTGCTCTCTAACCGGAGACCACATCCTCAATGTCCACCAGCCAGTCTTCCCCCAACTCCTGCCCACCCAATCTGACAAGTACTGCTCCAGTTCAATCCACTTATCAACCAATCTATTGAGCCCTTCCTGCACAAGGAAAGCTATAATCTAGTAAAGAAAAGCAGAACACATCTCTATAACCACACTTAGTTTAAGGGTGGTTCCAGGGAAAATTCTGATGGATTCCAGATTATTCCAGAAGTTCAAATCTACTGTGACTTCTACCTTGGACAGACACCTTCCCTCCTCTCTGAGAATTTCTCCTTATCCCATCCTTTCATTGATTCAGCACACCAGCCATCAATTCCACAAATAGGAGATTTCAGTCTAGAAGGAGAAATAAAACATGTATATACATAATCAAAATAAAGTAAGGTGTCAATTGCCTTATAAGAGGTGCAGATGAAGTGCTAGGGGATAGCTTCTAGCCAGGAGAAGTCAATAAGAGCTCCATCAACAAGAAAGAATATGATTTTGCCTTATGAGATAGATGGGAATGGAACAGGTAGAAATGATGGGGAAACAGGACCATCACAGAAGGTTAAAAATGCTATACACACACGCACATAAACACACACACAGGAGTTAGGCTAGCTCGATCTGGTAAGAGGACAGGGATTCGGAGTTAAAGACACAAATGTAAATTTGCAACGTAGTGCAGAGGGAATTGGACTTAATTGTTGAGATAGCAGGGAGCAAATGAAAGTTTCTAAGGAGGGGAATCGACACGCTACCACCCAATTGTTAGGTGCATGTGCCAAACAAGAGGATGGTTACCCAGTGAGTTTCTTGTCTAGCACTTCCTTTGACTCTTCAAAACAGGTACATTCCCTAAGTATACCCCTCTATGAGGGGTACCCTTCATTTTCATGTCCATGGTTGCTTTTCCCTTTAGAAAGGAGTTTTACTGCTTGTGCTATGGTCGTAATGGAATGTTCCCACTCTGTCTTGGCTGTGTCATGTCATCAACCTAAGAATAGATGCTAATTAACAAGGTTATTTCTAACTTACATTGTTAAAAGAGAGGAAAACAGTGATGAAACACATATAGAGTATCAAATTAACCAAGGATGGAACAAAATTCAAGCTCAAAATTCCCACCTCACAGATATTCAATTCACTAAATAGTCTCCTTTTTTTGTAAATCAGATAGTCATTATCCAAATTTCCTATCCCTGATGTGATAATATAGTGTGATGAGACATGCCCCAACAGAACACAAATTGACTTTTGGAGCCTAGATGCTACATGGAGTGTGTGGATGGTAAAGCAAATATCTCACTCTATTATCTGTTGTCTCTGAACCAACAGATTACATGGTTCACTGACTAGCTGAATAACTTTTAGACAGTTTGCTCATGTCTATTTACACATATTCCACAGAAATATATTAACAACTGAGGAACAGCTGTAAAAATTATATGGCAAAATGGACAGATGAGAGCAACAATCTCTCCGTGTACCTTTCTGCAGAGAACATGCAAGTTTTACACGGTAAAGGAAATGGGGAAAAACACACATATGCACATTTGTATGTTGTTGCCACTACACAGTGTGAATTCCACCTAGTAATAGAGGCAGTCAAAGAAAGCACATCATAAAATCTCCTGGAGACTCCTTACATCTATCTAGGATATTAATACAATATATATTATTTACAACAATGGGTTTAAGTTTTACGTTTGTACTCTAAAATATTTTAGTGGACAACTGTATTTCTTCATAAGAAAGCCACTGTTCATATTTACTCAGTAAACATAGAAATAATGAAAGGTTTCTGGTTTACATTTTTATTTAATCACTAAAATATTTATTCTCAAATCAGAATTCAATTTTAATCTCCTCTCCAAGTCACACATATCTCACATCCAAAGATATTATTAACAGATCTAAGAAGATTCTCATATCTGCTACAATAACTCTGTCACTAAGTATTTTATTTTAAAAATTAGTAGTAGTGTTATGTAAAACTTTGTTCAGATAAATGCTACTTATCACTCTATAAATTCCCTACTTAATTTTTTGTAGGGAAATGGAGGGCTGGATGGCACTGGAATTGTGCTGCCCTAATATTCATTGGAAAAAGGCTCCATGGATATGTAAGTTTGAAAAACACTGCCTACTATATCTCCTTTGAAAGATTCAAACACATCACTCCCTTCCTCTAGAAGTACTTTCTTTGATTCCCAGGATGCTCCAGATTCCCTTGGTTTTGATCTTTTCTGGCAGCCCTTTCTCAACCTCCTTTGCAAGCCTATCTTCATCTAAAGGCACGAACTCCTGGAGTTCTGCAAGGTTTAGTAATTGGTTCTTTGTTTAGTGCACTCTCTAACTAAACATATCTAATTCCACTGCTTTAGTTACATCTGATGACTCCTAGAGAGTATATGTGCTTGCTGTTCCGGACACATATATACATTTCCCCAGTTGACAGCACCACTTGAATATCTCCTCTCATTCAATATGTCTAAAATTCCCAGAGCCCCAGTTTCCACCCTGACCTGCCGTCAGTTCCCTATCCTAGGGATGACATCAACCTTCAAGTTGGACAAGCCAGAAGAACCCTAGCACATGTGTTTGACACCTCGATCTTACCTCCAATATCCAATCTATCTCAAACTATACTTTCACCCTTTCATTTCAGTCTGCTGCTATTTTCACCACCATTCCCGTGATAGGCTACCTCTCAATGGATGTCTACAGTACCCTCATAACTAGCTTTCCCAATGAATTCCCTATAGAGTAGTAAAAATCATATTTTAAAATGCAAATCTCATTTCTTAATCTCCCACTTAAAACTGTTGAAAGGCTTCCCACTGCTCCTGGGACAAAGACTAAAATCCTTAACAAGGTCATGCTTGATCTTGCCCTTGCTTCTCTCTTCAGCATATATCATGCCCCTTTCTGTCTCATTTGTAGTTCTCCAGCCAAGCCTTCTTTCTCTTACTTACACCTGTAATGCTCCCCCCACTCAGCCTTAGAAGCTCTGTATACACTGTTCTCTCTTCCTAGAATATTATCCCCACCCTGTCCTATTTTATTTCTACATATCCTTTATATTTCAACTCAAGCATCACTTCCGTGGGGAAAATTCCCTTGACCATCTCTCCCTCCACTCCACCCCATGCTACCCCAGACTGAGTCAGGGTCCCTTATACATTCTGAGAATTCCCTAGGTGTTTTCCTCTTAGAACATGTCAAAGTCAAGAATTATATACATATTTCTTTGCTTTTTAAAAAAAAAATTTACTGGCGCATAGTTGATTTACAATGTTGTGTTAGTTTCAGGTGTACAGCAAAGTGAATCATCAGGAATTGTATATTTATGTGTGTTATTATTTGATTAATTTCTAACTCCTCCTCCATTTTTCCATATGCTCCACTGGGCAGAGCCTGAGTCCTCTCTCCTAACCAGTCTGTCCTCAGTGCCTAAAATAGCACCTGGCTCAAAGTGAACATGTGATAAATATTTAGTGATTAAAGAAACGGAGCAGTAGGAGATGAGGCTGGAAAGATAGCATGGGCTAGTTTATGAGTAAAATAGATTTATAACTGGCTCTCCTGTTTACCATCTATTCCCACTCTCTGCCTCCAGAATAATCATCCTAAAACACACGAATGTGGAAGAAATTTACAGGTTAGAAAGCACTCATTAAAATTACCATTATTATTATGTCACTCAAAAAACTTTGACTTTCACACCAAGGTTCTCCATGATCTGACTTCAACCTATTTTTCCAGCTTCTACTAATACTGCATTTAACCATAAACACAGTGCTTCAGCTATACTGCATTTCAGCAGGTAAGACAGAGTACTATACTGTGATATAGCAGATAAGATAGACTAGTATACCGTAATATAGTAAGATAGAGTAGGCAAGATAGGCAATTTGCACAGTTCCTCAGACATGGCTGGCCTCCACAGCTTTGTTCCTGCTGTTCCCTCAGCCATAATGCTTCACCTTTGCCAAGGCAGCATTCAAAATCCACTTCCTGTAAGCTTTCTATTTTGTATTAATTATAATTAGTTACACAGATTTTCCTCCTCCTCTGCCACATTACAAACACCTTACGGGCTATTCTATTCATCTTTGCACTCCCACAGTGTCTAACATACTGCTGGGCACAGAAGTGACTCTCTTAAGATGAGCTGAACTAAAGTCTACCACTGTGATGAACTAAGTCCTGGATAATTGTGATTAGGAAAGGAAAAGGTAGCAGATAGAATGGTAAAAACCCAGGCTCCAAGAAGAGAAACCTGGGGACCATTTCATATTACTTAAAGTTCCCAAGGCTAGAAGTTTATTTATTAAACTCACCTCAACATTAAAAAGTCAGGGTCAAATGATATCAGTTTCTCCCATTGATTTTCAGGTTCTATAAGTCAATACATTTCAAACCATTTCTACAGTTCGAATGTTATCTTTTGTGCCTAGGAGCATATTCTAGAACCATAAAAGAGAACATTTCTGAGGACCCAATGAAGCTTTACTAAAAGTATGACTGAAAGCATTACCTTCTTGCATTTACCAAACCAACGAACAACACAAGTCATAGGATTATGGTCATAATGTTAATGCCTAGGAAGCTTCAGAACCTGAACATCTAATTCATTCATGTCTCCCATTAAGTCAAGATGCTGAGGATTCTTTATCTTATGAATCAGACTTTCTTCAGCTCTCTCAGACTTTTAAAAATCCAAATTGTAATCCAGCCTTTTCTTGCTTTACTTAAATCCATCAGCTAGAATGTTTGGTCTATTGTTTAAATGCCGTAAGTCAATTTTGGGAAAGGAGGAAGTAGGATAACTAACAATCCCTAGACATTCCAGTCTTCCCATCAAGGCCTAACTCAATTAAACTTGCAGATTAAAGCAAAGATTTGTTTCTTTTTCTTTTTTTTTTGTTTTCACTAGCCAGCTTTCTCCTTATATTGCCCATAATTTAGATTATTTCGAGTATAATCAATAAAAATCACCACTGTTTATAATTCCATTGCCTTAAGTTGTTCTTTGTTCAAAGGTACATAAACAAGTTGCTAACAGGCAGAAAGAAAAGATTCTTCTTTACACAAAAATACCTGATATGGTCAAACTCATATCCTCCCCAACTTCATGTCTATTTCATTTGGTACCCAGTAACCTAGTGTTCACAGCCACTCTTCTCTTTGGGCTGAATACCAGTGAAATTTTTCTTGCTATAAACAGAAATTACATGAAGAATATGTTCTGCATTTCTACTGAAAACTAAAATGATTTCCAAGTTTTATTTCAAAGCTTATAAACATTGCTATCTGCTGCTCATCTAGTTACTTAAAGCCAAGTTTTGAAAGCAAAGTTGCAGGACTAATTACTTTTCCTTTCTGCTGCTCTGCCGCCAAAGCTGCAGTCACTAAGGATAATCTTCCCAAGCTTGGCTTTGTTGCTAGAGCAACCAACCCAACTTTAAGTATTTTTCAATATCTTCCTTTGGGTATTTTAAATAACAATAAGATATAACTGATCTAGTCCATCATAACAACCACTGGGCATATTTTTACATTTTTACAATTCTGATCTGGTTATGAGAAAATTCAGAACCTAGTAGGGATTTGAAACAACAAACACTCTTTATGTAGAAACTGCATGGCATGTGCCACCTTCAGGCCAGTGTACATTTCCCCAGGATGAGGGGTCACAATCAAAAGGAAAAGGCTACCAGGAAAATTTCTGCTTCTTCCAGCTCAGACCCTCCAGCCATCTCAGAATTTAAATGCATCACAGACCAATTTTACAATGCCCTATATTTCTGTTTACTTGTACCAATAAGGCCTTAAGCAGATTTTTAACCTCTCATTGAATATTAAGAAACTAGAGCTTCTGTATCCAAATACCCTAGAAACCAGAGCCTCTGCTGCCATTAACTAGTTTTTAGGTTATTTCTATTTAATTGTTCTATATTATATTAAGAAACCTGACATATTTTTGAGAAGTAGAATAGGCATTAATTCTATATATTGAGAAACATATCATATATAAAACCAGAGCCCCTACATAATGGTACAATTTCAATAGTAGTCACCTAGGATTTGCCACCTGTCCACTTTCTACAAAGAGTACAAACCATTTTAACACAATGTCCAGGAGAACAGGCATCTGCGTGTAGCTGCGGATTCCACTGAGAAAACGTAGAAAAGAGCTGGCATTTTGGTCAGTTGGTCAGTCAAGGCGTATTTATCAGGTACCTAAACAGTATGGGTAACATATAAGCATATAATGCATTTCTGCCTCAAGTAGCCAACAATAATCTAATGATGTGGGATGAAGCTACTAACAAAATAAGAAAAAAACAAAGTTTACTGGACTTTGGAGAAACCAGGGGACAGAGGACTATATCAGTAATAGTCCATTATACAGATAAGAAGATAAGCTCTTCGAAGGTAAAAAATTACATGGCTAGTGCTTGAACACTCTCCCCAGACCACAATTAGTTTTACTAAAACTACTTTTCCAATGCTAGGTACATATGTGCCAACTTTTGATCCCTAGAATAAGAGATAAAGTGCCCTGAGATTATCAGTAATACACTGTGATTCCTAGAAAACTATCGATTAGTTTAAACTGTCCATTGAGTGAGCTTTCATTTACTTGAAGCCCAATGCATGAGTTCAATAGTCTCTTCCAGGAGGCTCTTAAAGGCTGCTTCAATGACTCTTCCTTCAAGAACATCCTGTTTTCTTGAGATGCTGAGGGTGGATGCAGTTTGGGTGCTCCTCAGTAATTTACATGACAACTGTAAATGTACTGTGAATCATTAAAAACAACACACACTTTTTAGTCGTAGTTTTTATATACATAGCTCTCAAACAGTTCTCACTACAGTGATTTCTCTTCTCTGAATATAAAATTTGGCCTCTAAACTTTCCCTCTTCTTACCTTCTGTGGATGTTTGCTCAGATGTTTCCTCACCTAAAGGGCATTTTTACTTCCCTCCAAAATAAATTGGAAAAAAATCCATACTTAATGCAAAGCTCAGTTTAATAAAAATATTATAAAGATCCACCTTTTTGCAAAATCTATTCCTAAGAAATCATCCCACAATGTCCTTTCCCCCTTTGGAGAGCTTTCAGCAGGTAGTAAGATTCATTCTGCTTTGTCATTTAGCAGCTTCATATAAGGCTATATCTTCCCTCCCTAACTAAATGCCATGTTTCTAAAAGAAAGGGATCTTTTTTATTTCATTTAAGTCTGAATTGCTTATGATATGTTTGAGAATAGATTAGGTATATTATAACTGTTATTTGAGAAGATAAAAATGAAGATCAAAGACTTTATGAGGCGTGACTTCTACACTTAAATTACTTTTATATTTGTGATTTGTTTTAAAGAAGTCTTGATATTTTCAGGTCAGACTTTTACATAATTAAATAGGTGAATTTGGTCATCAATTAATATTTATTAAACATCTACTATGGGTCCAATGCTATAATAGGTGCTATAAATAATACAAAATTTTGAATAATGCTTGATTCCTGTCCTCAAGGTGCTTGTAATCTTGTAGAATCCAGTGGTAGATTTTGCTACCATCAGATGTGATCAGGTACAAGTTAATGGAATGATTAAATATCTTGGTCACCTCAGAAATGTTTAATCAAGATTTTAAAACAGAACAGTTCAGGATGCTTAGATATAATTATTTAAATACAAAATTGTTTTAAATATTATGAAAAAAAGTCAAGGAATTAAACAGTAAGCACTTAGAGTAAAACCAACAAAAAATAAAATAAAATGAACATCTATGAAATTACATTTATTGATCTTTGTTTTCTGGTTTTTTCTTTATAGCAAGTCAGCACCAGTTCTACTACTTATACTCAAAAATAAATAAATAAAAAGACAAAAAACAAAGAAGTAAACACAAACAAAAATAAATACAATCCTCTGTAATCTAGTTCCTTACTTTCAGTCTCATTACTGTGTTCTTAATTTAGACCCTCATCATTTCTCATATGAATTTCTAGTCCATTAGCTGGTTAGTTGGTTAATTGATCTCCCTATCTTCAATCTTCGTTTTACTATGAAAGTTTCTTAAAAGAGAGATATAATCACGTTATTCTCTTACTTTAAGGTCTTCAGGGCACTGCCCTACCTACTCCATTGAATGGCATATGAGACCCTCCACAGTCAGACCCAGTTATTGCATCTTCCTCTCCTACCCATCCCTGCACACTCACATTCCCCCTCTAGTTCAGACAAAGTAAACTTGCTGGTGTACTCACTTTTTGATTCATTCTGTCAAAAAATACACATTAAGCAACTGGTCAAAACCTTTTGCTAAGCGTTGGGAATATAGATGAGCTCATAGTGTAGTGGTGGGGACAGAGAAGTTGTCTGATGGGAAAGCAGTCATTAGCAGCAGCAACGAATGCCACTGCTAGGCTGGCTTGCTCATGTAACAGGGAAGAGCCAAATCGGACTACACGTTGGATCTGTTTCTCTTACTTTAAAAGTAAGCTGCTTTTGTTCACTAAAAAGATACAGTCTATACATAACGGCCTGCCCCGGGGAACCCTGCCCCTCTGCCTGAATGTTAAACCAAAGTGCCTTTGATCAGAGAAACATCAGGGACCCTGTTCCACCTGTGCATGGCTACAAGAAAGAAGAAATGAACACATCCCCTCCCCAAGGCTGGCCATTCCAGGGGATATTTGCAAAACTTATGGGCTTTTTACTTTACTTCCTCATCTCCTCCCCGTCTCTGTGCTATAAAAGTAACTGGCGTCCAAACCCCGATAAGATGGTTTTTCAGAGACACTAGTCTGCCATCTTCCCGGCCTGCCGGCTTTCCGAATAAAGTCGTATTCCTTGCCTCAACCCCTCGTCTCCGATTCACTGGCCTGTCGTGTGGCGAGCAGAGCGAGCTTGTACTCGGTAACACATAGAGTAAGGAGGTATGAAGCCCAAATGAGTTCAGACATTTTATCACGAGACAGACAGCTAAAGCAAGAAGAGCATGGTGTCAGCTCCTGCATCCCTATTCCCGCAGGATGACAGTAAGCTGAAGGGGCCAGAAAACAGATGGCACAAGTGGTAGGTCACTCTGCCGTGGAGGAGCCAACTCTAGATTACAGACAAGCAGTTTGAGAGACCTGCACAGAAGCCTGCAGATGTGCTCGAAGGGGAGCAGGACGGGAAGTGAGATGGAAAGTCCTGTGTTCAAGTGAAACTCAGGAGATGAATACCCTGTGGCAGTCTCCCACAAGACGTAAGGAGCTGCCATGTGGTGGCTCCTCACCTGGCTCATCTCCCATTACCCCAGGAGGAATTATTTCACCACAACTCCGATCAGGTCACGGTCAGGTCTTGCCTACTTGGCCTAAGTGGAGATGTGCAAGGTTGCCAGGATGCCATGATTGAGCCATCTCTCTACTCAGGTAAAGAGAATTGCAGGGTAATATGATCAGGGACAGAAATAGGTTCAGAACGCTGTAGGAGCACGTGGAGGGGGCCCTGGCGTCATGATGCAGTGTGCCTCTTCTCATACTTGATCTGCCTAAATGCTTCTCCCCCATGAAGGTCTGTCCAGCTCAAGCCCAGAGTGAAAAGTTTCTACCACCTCCTTTGGATACCATCTCTCATCACTCTAGGCTGAATAGATTGTTCTCTCCTCTGTACGTTCATGGCTCTTAGTTCATGCCTTTGTTTATTACTTGCTATAAACCATTCATTCGTTCATAGACCAGGCACTGCCTTGGGCACTGCAGATAGGACAGTGAACAAGATAGGGAAAGAGCCTTTCCCCCAGGGGGCTTACATTTGTTCTATTATGTCCCGTCTATTCATAGTCCCAGTCAAACTCTAAAACTCATGAAACTGGTCTATTAGCCAGGTCAGGAGCATCGCTTCCTTTCTTATTTTAAGTTATATTTAAGTTATAGTAGGAGAAACAAATCTATAATGCAATTTTTCATTTATGCAATAAAATTTCACAAAACTTGCTTTTGCCAGAGAGCTCATAAAGGAAAACGTTACATGGGTGAAAGTTGTGCTCATAATTCTCATATCAAAGGCATTTAAGTCTAGGATACAGAAGAGCTTCTTCAATCCAACTTATGATTTAAGTTCGGATCTAAGCTTTGGAAAAAGTTTATAATATTATCAGGCATAACCATGTTCTTTCCTTTTACCTTTGCCCCCACTTACTGTAGTGCCTTTGAATTCCTCAATCGAAGTTTTGATTTAGAAAGCAACCGTTTTCCTAAGTTGACTTTTGCTCAAAAACCTTTTTCCCTCCCTGATTAGCAAGAACAACTTAACTACCTGGTAAACTCCCACGGCAAGATCTAACCCCATTGAAATGAGTCAAACCTCTACTCTTTAAAGATTAGAATTTTCTTCTTAACAGAGGCTTCTAACTATGCAAAAGCAAACTGGTTATATTTTTAATTGAAGTATAGTTGATGTACAATATTATGTAAGTTACAGATGCACGGTAGTGATTTACAGTTTTTAAAGGTAATACTCCATTTATAGTTATTATAAAATATTGGCTATATTCCCTGTGCTGTACAATATATTCTTGTAGCTTATTTTATACATAACTGTCTGTACCTCTTAGCTCCCTAACCCTATACTGCCCCTCCCCCTTCCCTCTCTCCACTGGTAACCACCAGTTTGTTCTCTATACCTGTGAGTCTGCAAAAGAAGGTTTTTTTATAGAGCTGTGGGGAATCATTACAGACATGACAGAAATGAAAAAGGATTATAGGAGAACAACTTTATGGCAACGAATCAGACAAACTAGATGAAATACACAAATTCCTAGAAAAATGTAATTTATCAAACTGTCTTGATAAAAGAAATATATAGATTGCTGAGAGAGTAGATTTTAAGAGCTTAAGTATTCTTACGACTCCAAAAAAAAAAAAAATGTAACTTTGTGAGGTGATGGAGTGTGTTAATTAACTTGATTGCAGTAATCATTTCATAATGTATATGTGTATCAAAGCATCACATTGCACACATTAAACATATATATTTATATCTGTCAATTATAACAATAAAGCTGAAGGTGGGAAAGAAGAAATAGAATAGCTGAATCAACATATATCAAATAAAGAACATGAATAAGGAATTTAAAAATCTTTCCACACACAGACACAAAAAAATTCCAAAAGGCTTCACTGGTTAAGTTCTAAAAATTAAAGAAATAATATCAACCCTTTCAGAAAATAGAGGAAGAATTTCTCTATTCATTTTATGAGGCCTGTATTATTACCCTGATGGCAAAGCCAAAGACATCACAAGAAAATTAAACGACAGATAGCACTTTAATAGTCCTCATAACTTTAGATGCAAAAATTCTTCAGGAAATATTAGTTTACCACATCCCACAATACATAAAATAGGTTATACACCATAACTAAATAGGATTTATCCAAGAAAAGGTTGCTTTAATTGATCCAAACATCAATTAACGAGTACACTATATTAATAGAATAAAGAACAAAATCATGATTATTTACACTGACACCAAAAAAGCACTTACAAAACTCATTTATGATTAAAAACAAAAACAAACAAAAAATATCTCAACAAAGACTAGAAGGATGCTTCCAAAACCCTTATGTAGTAAAAAGGGAACCCTTATATACTGTTGGTGGGAATGTAAATGGCCCAACCACTATGGAAAACAATACGGAGTTTCCTCAAAAAATTAAAAATAGAACTACCTACCATACAATCAACAATTATACCCAGAGGAAATGAAAACAGAATTTTGAAGATTTATGCACTCCCATGTTTATTACAGCATCGTCCACAATAGTCAAGATATGGAAACAACCCAAATACCCATCAACAAATGAAGAGATAAAAAAGGTGTGGTATAACAGAATGGAATACTATTTAACCATGAGAAAGGAGGATATTCTGCCATTTGGAGCAACATGATGGACCTTGAGCACATTATGCTAAATGAGATAAATCAGACAAAGACAAGTACTGTATGATATTACTTATATGTGGAATCTAAAAAAGCCAAACTCATGAAAAACAGAGAGTAAAAGGGTGGTCACATATGTGATAAGTATCACTACATCAGCAATCATATTACAATATATAAATGTATCAAAGTACCACAATGTACACCGTAAACTTACACAATATTATGTGTCAAATAGATACAATTTTTTTTAAAGTTATCTATGAAAAATCCACAGTTAAATCATGCTTAATGGTGAAAGACTGAATGCTTTCCCCCTAAGATCAGGAACAAGGCAAAGATGTTTACTCTCATTACTTTTATTTAACTTTGTTCTAGCCAGTGCAATTAGGCAAAAAGGAAAAAAAAGAAATTAAAGGTCTCAGATTGGAATGGAAGAAGTAAAACCTGTCTTTCTTCATGGATGAAATGAACTTGTATAGAAAACCCTAAGGAACTTAAAAAAAAATCTACAGGAAATA
Organism: Neophocaena asiaeorientalis asiaeorientalis; assembly: GCF_003031525.2. Classification (NCBI taxonomy): domain Eukaryota; kingdom Metazoa; phylum Chordata; class Mammalia; order Artiodactyla; family Phocoenidae; genus Neophocaena; species Neophocaena asiaeorientalis. Next base: position 3,123,268 of record NW_020173114.1, read on the forward strand.
ATAAGCAAGCTTTGTAAGGTCACAGGACACAAGAACAATATACCAAAAAAAAAATCTATTTTATATAATAGCAATTAATTATTTTAAAATAAACTTAAGAAAACAATTTCATTCACAATAGCATCAAAAAGAATAAAATATTCATGAGTATATTTAACAAAAGACGTGAAATATATGAAAACTACAAAATATTGCTAAGAATTTTTTAAAGATCTGAATGAATGAAGAGAGATATCATTTTCATGGATCATAAGAATCAATATCACTAAGATGGCAATTGTCCCCAAACTGATCTATAAATGTGATGTATCCCCAACAAAATACCAGCAGAAGTTTTTACGGAAATTGACAAGGTTAATTTAGATAGAAATATGGAGAACCAAGGTCAGACAAAACAACTCTGAAAAAGCAGAGCAAAGCTAGGAGAATTATACTACCTGACTGCAAACTTATTATAAAGTTACAGCAATCAAGATAGTGTAGTATTAGCATGAAGATAGATGCATAGATCAGTGGAAGAGAATAAAGAGTCCAGAAATAGACTTTCACATCTATGTTCAACTGAATTTCTACAAAGGTGTCAAGGCAATTCAACGTGGAAAGGATAGTCTTTGCCACAAATAGTGCCAGAACAATTGGATATCTATATACGAAAAAGAACTTCTATCTTTTTGAAGAAGAAAGAGGAGGATGAAGAGAAGGAGAACGTAGACCTTTATGTCACAGCACACACAAAAATTAATTCAAAATGGATTTCAGACCTAAAATATAAGAGTTACAACTAAAACTTATTAAAGAAAAGATAGGAGCAAATGTTTGCAACGTTGACATAGGCAAAGCTTTCTTAAATATAACACCAAAAGCAAAATCCATTTCAAAAATAAACAAATTAGACCTCATCAAAACTGAAAACTTGGGCTTCCCTGGTGGCGCAGTGGTTGAGAGTCCGCCTGCCGATGCAGGGGACACGGGTTCATGCCCCGGTCCGGGAAGATCCCACATGCCGCGGAGCGGCTGGGCCCGTGAGCCATGGCCGCTGAGCCTGCGCGTCCGGAGCCTGTGCTCCGCAACGGGAGAGGCCGCAACAGTGAGAGGCCCGCGTACCACAAGAAAAAGAAAAAAAAAAAACCTGAAAACTTTTAGTTCCCAAAAGATACCATTAATAAAATAAAAAATCAAGTCACAGAGAGGCAGATTTTTGCAAATGCTATAGCTGATAAGGAATCTTCATCCAGAATATATAAAGAACAATTCAATAACAAGAAGACAAAAAAAAAAAAAAAAACACCATTTTTAAAATGGGCAAAAGATTTAAATAGACATTTCACTAAAGAAGATACAGGGATGGCTAACAAGCACATGAAAAATGCTCAACATTATTAATCATTAGACAAATAAAAACCACAACAAGATGCCACTGCACATCCATTAGAATGGCTGTAGTCAAAAAGTATAACGGTGTGAAATGTTAGCAGGGATGTGAAGAAATTGGAGCCCTCATACACCGGTGCTGGGAACGTAAAATGGCACTACCAATTTGGAAAACAGTTTTTTTTTTTTTTTTTTCCAGTTAAACATAAATCTACCGTACAACAGCAATTCCATTCTTAGGCATCTACCAAAGAGAAAACAAAATGAATGTGCACACAAAGCTTTCTACATGAATGTTCATAACAGCATTATTTATAACAGGTAAACACTAGACACAGCTCAAATATCCATCAATTAGTGAGTGGATAAACAAAATGCGGTACATCTGTAGGATAAGATACCACTCAGTAACAAAAAGGAACGAGCTACCACTGTTAAATGTAAGAACACAGATAAACCTCAAAAACATTATGCTGAATGACAAAAGCCAGACACAAACGACTATACGTTGTATATTCCACTTATGCAAAGTGATTAGTAATAGCAAAACAACAGAGACAGAAAGCACATCCGTGGTTCCCTAGGGCTGGGGATGGAAGCAAGGATTGACCTCAATCAGGCACAAGGGGATTTTAGGGGGTGATGGTTGAAAAACTCCATCACCTGGATCATGGTGACGGCTGCACAGTTTAATATATTTACTAAAATCGTGAAATTCTTACACAATGATCAAATTTTATGGTTTAAAAATTATATCTCAATAAATCTGGAAAGATAAGATCCATGCCTTGGTTAAAAGAAGAATCCCTGGAGAAAAATATACTGTCTCAGTATATAGGGAAGAGCTTTCTAATACTCACAATTGTCTAAGTATGGAATGAGCTTCCTTGGAAGGCAGTGAGTTCCCCATCACTAAATGTGTGCCAGCATGGGCTAGCCAACCACGTGGCAAAAATATTATCAAAACGGTGATTCAGACATAACAGGTGATTGGACTAAAACATCTTTAAGGTCTCTTCCAACTTTCACATTCTACAATATTCGTGTCTAATACTTGCAACCCAAATCTCTCATTTATCACTGATATTTACTGAAACTCTTTAAAATCACATTATCTAAAGAATGCCCCATTTAGGCAGCTGTTCCACTAATTTATTGGTCTCTAAACATGTCTATGGAATGGGCAATCCCTTCACAGTTGGGGTGGGATTAGAAGCAGATTCAACAATTGGAGTATATTTTAGGTATGGTTCAGCTACTTTTTTATTCTTTTACCTATAGGTTCTTACTGTGCTTTCCTTTTATAATTGTTTTTTAAATGTACATGTTTATGTGTGTATATATGAATGCATATAATAATAATTATTATGGATATTTAGGACATCATACAGTACAGAAATTTTTGAGGCAGATGTTCACTTTGTAATATCAAAGGCATGAAAGAACTTAACACAGAAAAATAAAACAGATAATTTATGCAATCTTTTTATTAAACATTTTGGTGCTTGGGAAAGTTTTGTTTGTTATGGTTATTTCACTCTGGGGTTTTGGGGGGTTTTTGCCTATTATGTCTGACTTTGTATTCTTTTTCTTTGTACATTCATAATAGTGGCATTTGAGTTAATAGAGCATGTATGTAAAGATGGAAGGGTGAAAAGGATAGATAGAAACAGGTTGACAAAAATAAGAACAAAGATAAAGATTGGGACAGGCCCAAGGTAGGGAAGAGGATTTCACTGCAACAAGGCAGCTGTCAGAACCACTGAGGCAGGAGCTGCAGAGGGAGAGACCTTAGCCCTTGTCTTCTGAAATCAGCACAGACTCATTCCCAAGGGTGGCGTTCCTGGAGATTTACAAGGCAAAAGCGAAGAACTCACACTAAAACTGAGAAAATGCAGCAGGCTAGAATTTTCCATTTATTCATGATTATGATGGTGATAAGTTGCCATTTACTGCGTGCTGAATCTCTGACAAGCAGTGATTTCTCAAAGCTCTTTTTTTTTTTTTTTTTTTTTTTTTTTTTTTTTGGAGGCGGACTCTCAACCCCTGCGCCACCAGGGAAGCCCTCTCAAAGCTCTTTACCAACACCACAGTACTGAGCTCTCACAACAACCATAAATGGTAGATCTTAAGTTGCTTCCTCTGTAAAAATAGAATAGACGGACTCACCGAGGTGAAATAACTTTCCCAGGGTCATGCAACAAGCAAGTGGAAGAAACAGGATTCAAACTGAGGTCTTTTTGACTCTGGAGCCATTGCTTTTCCCCACTACACAAACTGTCCCACTCCACAAACATTTGCAGGGTACCTACTACCTGAACATCAGTGGACTTAAGAACACCGCTGTACTCATGATCCCTTTTCTTATTATGGAGAGCATAAGATAGGGACAATTCTCAGGACTCCCTACGTTCAGTCCATAAATACCCCAGTGTCCAGCATCCCTTCCTATTCTATGACCACCAGGAACCTTCACTTCCGGATTAAATCCCTCTTCTCCCTAAGAAGGCAAGAGCTGTCCAAGAAATCCAACTGATTCCAGCACTCATGGAGGAAAATTTGTCAAAGGAACAATATCAAGGAGGCAGAGGCGTGGCTGAACTAAGGTGTTGTTACTTAAATCCTAAACAACGTTAAGACAGAGGAAAGTGGGGTGTGAGTCGGCAGATCTAACAAAGTTTCAGAGAGAGGAAGATATGGGTGTACTACAGCTCACAGCATTAAAACTCACAACCTCGTCTGCCTAAGTAGGATAAGCAACAAACCCAGCAGGCTCTAGTTATCAGGAGACGGTACTGCAATAGTCTCCTGTGCATTCTGATTGAAAATTCAGCTGCATAACCTTCCATGAACTGTTTATCTTATGTACTTATTTAACTAACATCCAGACAGACAAGACTCCTATCTCTGGGCCTTCTTTTTATACTTTCATGTTCGAACGATCAGATGAAGCTCAGATACCACAAACTTTGCATGTTTTTGATTTTGCACATAAACTGAAGGTTAGAATTCTACTCTGTGTCCTCAGTCATTCAATTCTTTTAGATCTTTGAACATGACTTCAAACCCTGCCACAACACAACCCAAATACAGACTTGATTCTGTGTCTGTACAAATACGTAAAAGAAATGGGTATGTCAACTTGCAATGGATACCAGCCTAATTGAAGCTTTAACTACTGTCAGGGAACAAAGGCAGCCAGTGCTAACTACGTCTGCTTTGTTCAAGGGTAAGAAGACATTCAGAAAGATGAGGAATGAAAAAGTGCATGTAGCAAAATGGAAATAATCTAAAAACTTTCCTGGCCTCTGCAATTCATACCAACATCTCCCTGTTCTGACTTCCTACTGCACTTATTACAATACCCAACTACATTAAATATTTAATTATACACACTGTATAAAAAGTATTCGTTTTTCTTTCATGCACATCAGTCTTATAAATAAAAAAATAATATTATAGTTGTATGATACTTCAGCACGTCCATACACACTATCTCACTCTATCTCCATTATGGCCCACTGAGGTAGATATACCACGTCGAACTTTGTGGATTTCACAGACGAGGATACTGAGGCTGAAGATGTTATTGACACAACAGTATTCATTAAGTGGAGAGTTGGGAATCAAAGCCAATCTCCCGTCTCGGAATCTGTTGCTCTTTCCCTGACACCACACCACCTTAATTTGAGAGCAGTGAGACTTCTCCTTCCCCTCCTAACGCAGACCTAGAGAGACGTTCAATAAATACTTGCTTATATGAGTCCACCGCTTCTCCTCCATTGGTAAAGTAATCTGTTGCAGAGAAAGTATACACTTTCAATTATGCTATGAGTCATTAGACCTCAAGAGGAGAGGGAACTGGGAGAAAGCATAAGCTTTCAGCTTGCAGCCGTTAGAGTGACTATTCAGAACTCTTCAAATCTTCAGTGAGTGTACGGTCTTAACTGTTCATGTGTCAGGTTCAAACCATATCGTCCCCTGCTGCCTCTCACAAAGGTTAATGGACCACTAAATGTTGATACTCCAGCAAGGGTGGGAACTCCAAAGTCCAGTACAGGTACTATGATTTTCACGTAATTGCTACATTTAGCTCCTGTTCCCCTCATTTTTTTTACAACCCTTCTTAGACCCAGCTATTTTGTCTCTGCATTCCAATCTCCCTCTCCTGAATACTTTTTCTCCTGCTGGGCCACTCTGGAAATACTGTAATAGGTGTTGTAACAGCTTTTTTCTATGGTATTTCACCAAAACAAAAAAGACGTAGAGCCACTGAGAACAGCACACAATCAAGCTGATTGGAATAGGGTTGGGCTGCCGCCTGGTCTGACTCATCCCCCCTTACTCTATCAGAAACGTCAAAATTCTTGAATTTAACACAAAGTAGATCAAAAGTGGTGGAGCATGTTTAAGGACAAGTCTGTTAGGTTCTTAGAATTCAGGCTACAAGGTTAACATCACAATTGTGCAGCATCAAAAGAGTAAACAGAATCTGAGGTTTGTAGCATCCAAAACCCACCCCTTACATCATCCAGGTCTGTATCCGGGTTGCCTAATGCAGTAGCTTTCAAGGTGGATGGTACCATACATTTCACGTCTCCTTTCCTCACCCATAGCTCCAGTCCAAACCTATCTGCTCTGGGTCCTGATCACTCAAGGAATTGCTCTCCTCTACTTAATCTGTACAGGCTGTGCACAAATTAATGTATTCCCCATCCCAGATAACACGTGCATTTTAACAAAAGCTTTCTAAAATCTATGCCTTAACCCAAATGCACATATTTAACCGTGATAATTTCAAACAACAGGGCAGGGGAGCCTCCCATCACATCATGCTCTCAAGTCAGCTGCTTCTTTCACCCTCATTGGCCAAAAGCTCCAAATTATTCCAGTTGCTAATAAGTTCACCAAAATAAGTCACTTTATGCCAGATGGGTAGTCATATCATTTTCCCTCTAGGTATTTTTCTGTTAAAATCAAAGCAGACAAATGTAATGTAAATCATCGAGCATTTACCGGGCATCTTCTTTTTGCTGGACCTGTGCTCTAGGCGAAGGGTACAAAACTGGATGAGGGTCAGCCCCTGTCCTTACAGATTAATGTTTTGAACTAATCGCTCATCCAGTTCATCTTCTAAACCTGTCTTTTAAAAGTTAGCATAGGGGACTTCCCTGGTGGCACAGTGGTTAAGACTCCGCACTCCCAATGCAGGGGGCCCAGGTTCAATCCCTGGTCTGGGAACTAGATCCCACATGCATGCATACCTCAACTAAGAGTTCACATGCCACAACTAAGGAGCTCACATGCCACAACTAAGGAGCCTGCCTGCCGCATCTAAGACCTGATGCAACCAACTAAATAAATCAACATTTTAAAAATAAATAAATAAAATAAAAGTTAGCATATGGTTTAGATTCTTTACTAAAAATTAAAGAAATGTATTCCATCACCAACATCAATGCACTTTAAGTTCCCTCATTCCAATCAAATTTAATAAACTCACCCACATTTTGAGTGATAAACTAAACCCCAAGGGATCATGTGTGGCAAAACTTAATTCCAGAGGATCACGTGTGGCAAAGGCACAGCTGACAACATGCATGGGTTTACAACACCTCTGCCCTGAGCAGTCCCGAAAAGATGACCACTGTATCCAAACTACATAAGCAGTAACTGTCTAACAACTATTCAAGGGCGTTTTGATCCTGCTGGCTTTCAATTCTTTTTAATAATATCAAAAATTCCTGTGGCCCAGTCCTCCTTGCCTGTGGTCCAAGAGCAGTAGACCCACAGTGACAATGAATGCAGTCTTAGTGACCTGCATCATGGAGAGTCTATGAAAGATACTTAAGTGTCTAAGTACTTTCTCAAGCTCTCTTTTTGCAGCATTATTTCTTTTCCCTTTTCCTTTACCCAGTGCTTAAGTGCCTTTCTTTCTCAACTAAACATCATCTTGCCATCTCCTGGGGGTTTCATCACAGCTTGACACAGTTCTCAGACCAGCCAGGGAATTTGGAACTAGCTGTGTTAGATATTTGTTCTTTTCCCCTCAAAATAATGTTCACTGTTTCAGACTTCAGTGACCATTATTTAGCATTGATATTAACATATATTACTGGTAACTTAGAATTTTTTAGAAAATCAAGTCTGATAAAACACAGTGTCCTAGATAGAAGACAACAGAAATACAAGAGAAATAAAAACAGTCATACAAAGAGAGACATTTTTACGTTACAGAGACAGCAAAGGCTGCGATAGGGTCAACTCTGTTGTAGCAGAGCAGTGGCACTCAAAGAAAAGTGTTTACTGAGTTCTAAATGAACCAGCACAGGCCACTGACTGGCAGGAGTTGTTTACATTAATCATTCCCAGCCTGTCAGCCTGCCTCAGGTTGGGCACGTAGAGTAACCTGAAGGAGAAAGTAAATAGGGGAATAATAAACCACCTTAACAAACCATTCCAAAATAATTCTAGAAGATTCTATGCCATTAGCATACCACCCACACCTTGTATAACCCAGAAACCTCCCAGTCCCATTCACAGAAGAGGTTTTGAAAAGAATAGCATAGTGTAGTCAACTATTCATACTGCTAACACCATAGCAAGTTTCCAGCAAAAAAAGGAACCAGGCAAAATACCAAACTTTCCAAGCTACAGCAACGTCATAAGTTTAACATTCTCAAAAATGTTCAGGAAGAATTGATTAAATGACCCATTTTATTATTTAAAAAAACAAACATTTATTAAGTTTCTAACTGCACCAAGCACTGCACTTTTGTTATCACAAGTAAATTAAATGGCCCCAATGGCTTCCAGGAACTTAGAATCACCAGTCAGCACCTTGTAGAGAGGGAAAGCTACAAGATGGAGACTTTGGCCCACTACATAAATCCCTACTTAGGTAAAGTAAATCAAAGTATTTTAGAGATGGAACTAGGAAAGGAGTATTATTGGAATGGAGATCAGAGAAAATACCTTGGAAAAATTTTCTTTGAGAAATGGAAAACAGAAAAAGGCAAAAGAATCCCTCTTGTGCTTTCTATGGGGAGTGGAGTGGGGAGTGCAAGAGGGATGTGAGTACCTTCCTGGTCCAGAGACAAAGGTTTCACTGAGGAAGCGGGATTTCAAGAGATGTAAAAATGGTGTGGGCAAGGCATTTGGTTAGCCTGTGAAGAGAAAGAAGCTCCAGGTGTGTTCATTCAAAATTCACGTACTTACTCATTCAAAGCTGCCGGACACGTTGAAAGATACCGAGGTGAACCAGAATAATGATTTGAGGGTACGCAAATGGAAATAAAGTCTCCAGTATCCTGTCTACACACTGTTAAGTCATACCTCTAACCTATATTCATTGAACAAATATTATTATAATGAGTTCCTACTCTGTGTTAGGCATTTCACTAAGCATCAGAGAAGATAAAAAAATGAATAAGATAAGAACCTGCTTTCAGGGAGCTTACCAGGAGCAGTAATAATGATAATATTATTTATAATGAACAGACAGTAGACAGAGTAAGTGCTTCAAGGAGATAAAATGAAGTGCTATGAGACTTCTAAGGGTTCTCGGACTTGGCCAACTCAAATCTCATCTTCTCTGGGAATTATGGCTGTCTCATTTTTATTTATTCTGTACTTTGTTCATCTGGCATTCATATTTTACTGCCTTATGTTAGTAGGTAAAGGAATTCATATGTCTATGCCTTACCTCCCCAAGTAGACTATAAGTATTTATGACTACATCATACGTCTCAGGATTTCCCATCACCACCAAAATATTCAGCACAGTGCAGCGTACACAGTCAAGTTCTCCACCAATACTTGTTCGAAGGGTTAGACGTTCATAAAGTTATAGTGGTTCCTGGTACAAGGTGGTTTGGTTTTGTTTTCATCAGTTGGTTGGTTGGTTTTGTCTGCTTCTTGCTAGATTTTGACTTCCTTGAGGGCAGGAACTGTGCCTTATTGGTCTTTGTAATCCCCCTAGGCTCAGAGAGTCTGTACATAGTAAGCATTCAATACTGTTTGCTAAATGAATTGATGTTCCATGGGAATCTTTCTAAAAGTACCACAATGACACCTTTTGTAGGTGTAAAGATTTACAGTTTACAGGTTGCTCTAAAAGGCTTGATCTCCTTTAACCCTCTCAAGAGAACTGTGGAGTTGCCGCTGAGATGACCATTGCACAGATAATGGAACAGTGCTCACAGAAGTCCAGTCACCCAGCAGCTAAGAGCAGAGCTGGGACTCACAGGTGTTTCGGGCTCCACATCAAGTACTCCTTTCACTCTACCACACAAATCATCAAATCTCATGGTGGAGTGATTTGGTTGGACCTTTGGCTCCAAGTCATAGTTTGGTATCATGGTACGGTAACTATCCGGTGACATGTAAAGTCCCTTTCTTCTTTGATGTCATACCATAGCAACATAGTGACCTTAGGCTGCTGATCCAGGCCAGGTGATTTTGGTTGCAACGAGTGTTGATCTCAGTTTGGATTACAGACTTAAGTGGAAGAGCTACCTCAGTGAAAGAAAATCAGATCTATTCAAGGGATTCTTACACGGAAAGAAAATCTTAGCTCAGTCTGATGGGGCAAACCTGGGCAGTACAACGGGTAGACAGTCTAGGTCCACAGTGGAAATCATGTCAAAATTGGTCTTGGTGGAACTTTGGGAAGGTCAACAAATTGTCTGATACAGGCTTTTAAGATATCTATACTAATGGGCTCTCCGAGCCTTTAAAAACCACCGGTGACTCCCCAAACTCATCGTGTATAATAAATAAAGTCTCAGGTTTTCACCCAAACTCAAAACCCAGCCATTCTAACCTTTCTTCAGCCATCAATAGGCATAAGCAGGCTTCCCTGGTAGCGCAGTGGTTGGGAATCTGCCTGCCAATGCAGGGGACACGGGTTCGAGCCCTGGTCTGGGAAGATCCCACATGCTGCGGAGCAACTAAGCCCATGTGCCACAACTACTGAGCCTGCGCGTCTGGAGCCTGTGCTCCGCAACGAGAGGCCGCGACAGTGAGAGGCCCACGCACCGTGATGAAGAGTGGACCCCGCTCGCCGCAGCTAGAGAAAGCCCTCGCACAGAAACGAAGACCCAGCACAGCCAAAAATAAATTAATTAATTAATTTTAAAAAATAGGCATAAGCTGCTTTTTAATGTGTTCCTTATACTCGCCTTGTCTCCTGTCAGCAGCCAGAAGTTGGGTTTTTCTTTATTTTTTATCAGGAATAGGATTCAAAGAGCCTGCCCTGCAGCAATCCCATACTGCACTTCTTTGTCAGAATCCTAATGACGAACTCTAAATACATAAGAGACAGTCTCCAGCTGTAGAAGTGGAGAGTTTCCGGGGGCCTGTCGAGTTCCCTGACCCCAGACCTATTTTTATATTTTGATCTTGAGGACTGTGCCTCATGACTTTCAGAACCCTCAAGTTGTCCCCGGGGTTACAGAGCACTAGCTTAACCAGCCATAGCAAGACTTAAAACGGGGCATTCAGGATCAAAGTGGCCAACACATGAGGGCATTAGCCACCGGACCAGCCCCCGAGAGAACCGCATTAAGCTGCATTATGCAAGTGGTGAAATTCTTCCCGTGAAAAACCGCAGCACTCAAGTCTTTTAGTTGCATACATCTGAATAGCCATTTTAACAGCTACTCACATTTTGATATAAAATATAAGAATGGCAGTTTAACGTTCCGACTGAAGTACAGAGAAAAACAACACAATTTGAATTTGTTTTAATTTAAAGCTGCCTAAAGCTCCAAAGTTCAGTGTTACTTGCTCTATATTTCCCTCGGGATGATATTAAATGGACTTTTCCCTATTCAAACAGGGAGCCTGGGTGACAGAATATTTAAAAGAGAGAGAGAGAAAGAAAAGAAAAGAAAAAAACCCTGAAGAGTCTGGATTAAGAATAACATAGCAGAGAGAGGTTCTGTCAATGAACTGACACTTCATTTTTCCTTCCATTGTCTGCTTACCCAAAGAGCAGGGGACTAGCAACTGGGATGATCATATAAGGCGGGAAAAACACAACTGTCAGCCTCCAAGGACAAAGCCTACTTGTAACAATACCATTCCTTAAATCCAGACATTAGAGCCGAAGGAATGAGAAAAAAGCAACTCACTCATGGATAGCTTACTGAGGATACTGCAGGAGATTATGCTAATCTTCACTTCATTGTCCTTTGCAAAATGTTTTCATATCAAGCCTTTTATCTGGGGAAGAAGAGATGCCCAACCTCTCAACTCAGTAACAGCCAGCACTTTCTGTGTGGTTTCTGCGTAATTAACACCAGCACTAGACCTTTTCATTTGTGCTACTCAAGCTTAGGGCCTTTTGAGGGTGTCCACAGGGGAGCGGCCCTCACCCTTTCCCTGTGGCCCGGGAGCCACAGCTTATGCTTAGATCTGCGTGCCATCTGTTAATGGCAGAGGGAGCAAAACTTGAGCTAACTTTTCCTTGACTGCCAGAGAATGCAAGAGACCAAATCCACCAGCACGAGATTAGCAAATTATCACTTTAGAAAAAAGAAATCTAACCTAGGAATTCAGACCAACTGCCTCATTTTCCATATCTGAGTTTTGCCTCATTATATAGTAGCTTTCATTTAGGACTCAAATGGCATGAAAGCATGAGCTTAGGTGGGAATCTGAATGGACCAAAGGGACATTTTTTTTTTTTTTTTTTTGGAAGGATTGTGTTTCAGCATCCACCTCATTTTTTTTCAGAATTGTGTCACAGATGAGCCACCTGCCAACTCCTGGCTGCCCAGAGGCTACAGGCAGCCCCCATGGGAACACAAGATGTGAGGCCAAATTTTCCTCTCTAATCGATTTCCCTGGATTTTGCTGGCTCAGGTCAGATTCATATGAATATCATAACAGCTAATCTTTATAATGATGAGAGTCATGTGAGAGTGTCAAGAGAGGAGGAGCACACAAAGCCTTTGTTTGTTGTGATTGTTGGTGTGAGAATTTAGGTCTCAGGAATTTCCCAAACAACATCTAAAGGGAAAGATTAATTGTATATAAAAATACATTTTCCTTCAGATGGATTCCGCTAGTCCAGAGGTGAAAAACCATCACCACACTTTTCACCTGTTCTCTGAAAAACTTTCATTAGACTTACTAGACAATTCGACCCAGAACGTGTTTCTATTCTGCTTCAGACTAACTCTGTGATCTTGATGGGGAGAGGAGGGGCCCAGGTAAGTGCAAATCCTTCATGGATAGAACAAGGTCACCTGAGACCACAGATACCCAAACTGGGGCCCCAAAAATCTCCAGGAATCAACCCCCCAAATAGATGACTATTCCTGAATTATCTGCAATTCTTTTTTAGCCTAAAGGAAACCAAACTCGTAAGTAAAGCATTTCAAATCTTTCAAAAGGTGGGTACCAGAGAGAGAAAATAATAAAAGAGGTCTTGATTGATGAAAATTCGGGAACCACAAAACCAGAGGATCTTTAAGATCTGTGGCAGCTTTGTAAGTCTCTGATATGATGTGTGTCCTGGCCTAGATGAGGTGGTATTCTTGGCAGGAAGCTCCAGAGTTGGTGCTCCGTATGTGTATGTACTCTGGTAATGCTATGTTCTCAATGGATTTTTGTTGAATTAATCCAAACAAATGAGTTAGCAGAGTTCCAACTAATTGAGAAAAGAGTAATATGAACCATCACTGTTTGCCTCCAAAACATACAACTGCTGTGAAGAGCTACAAAATGCCACTCTCCCCAAGTGAGTCCCACTCAACCAAAGGAGGTTGCTTTAGGACAGCGGTGATGCACTGTGAGAGCACCGGGTAAGTGTCTGTGCGCCCCTGACCGCAGCGATGGTCAGTGCCAGAGGATTTGCTCTTTGGCCATTCCAACAGTCTCAGATGTGGATATGCGGGTTACACCAAATGTTCTGTCTTTTAAAAATAAGTCTTTCAGGCTTCCCAGGTGGTGCATGGTTGGGAATCTGCCTGCCAACACAGGGGACATGGGTTCAAGCCCTGGTCCGGGAAGATCCCACAAGCCACAGAGCAGCTAAGCCCATGCGCCACAACTACGGAGCCTGCACTCTAGAGCCCAAGAGCCACAACTACTGAGCCCGCGTGCCTAGGGCCTGTGCTCTGCAACAAGAGAAGCCACCAGAGTGAGAAGCCCGTGCACCGCAACGAAGAGTAGCCCCCACTCTCCACAACTGGGAAAAGCCCGCACACAGCAACGAAGACCCAATGCAGCCAAAAATAAATAAATAATTTTTTTAAAAAATTAAGAAAGAAAATAAGTCTTTCCTCCTTTTTGCTTATTTATTACTATCTTTAACACACAGGGATCACTATAAAATACCAAACAATCATCTTGCAGATTCCTAGTAAAATCTTTTGGAGGAAAAATAAATGAAGGAAAAGAAAGAGAAAGGCTATGAGGAACAAATTATACTTAATTCTCTCCTTTCAAAATACTGAAGATTTTGATAGATTACACTTTGGATAATCAGACACATACAAATTCAACATGTAATTACAATACATCCTTCTTCACAATTACATTTAGGTAAGAATATTATAATTGTTTTAAAAACTTTCAACCCTAGGTAAATCTCAAAGAAGACTTTCTCTTGAGACGTTGGTGAAAGACAAGATGACGACAAAAGATAAAACATAAGTCTTTTAAGGTACTGTTTATTCCTTTTACGGGAAAAATATTTTATTTTTATAAATAAATAAGTAAGTGATTTATTTCCTACAGAAATTTATACTTCCTACGGTATCTAACCTTGTAACTCACCAGTGCTCTGAAGAATAAAGGCATTGCCTGATCATCTACATTTATTAGGGTAAGCATATAAATCTTCACAGTGTAAGATGGGGGTCCTCTAAATTTAGGGTACCCTTTAACAGCTAAAGCAGCTAAATGTAAAGGCCACCTGCTTCTTCCAGCAGCCACACAATCTGGTGGAATTAAACTATTCCAGTGCAGTTCAATCTTGGAAAGATCGCATAGCTGTGAAAACACCATTTACTGACTGCCGAGAGTTTGGTTTAGTATAAGCTGTTTAGACCACGTGAAATCTGCAATGCACTGTTAGATCTTTACAAATTTCATGAAATCTTTTTCGGATATCCAAAAAATCCTGAACTGCTTGAATCTTTTGTATCCTAGCACTGGGGACTGACCCATAATCTCTTTCCCAGCCAGGATACCAAGTCTGGACCCAACCTTGTCACTGATTCCGGCAGCTGCTTCAATTCACCAGAGGGGATGGCAGCAATCCTACTTCTAAAAGAACACCACAAGGGCTTACGTTCACGACGTCTTGAAGAGAGCCTGAAAGAAAGGTCAAAGGTGAAGAAAAGATAAAGTGCCAAACAAGGAGATCAGTAACGTAGGGTCTTCTTGATGAAATCCTAATGTTGGATTCTTCAGGATGCAAGCACCATAATTGCATTTCCAAAAAAGCCTCAGTTTTGTTGGCATTTGTGTGTGCATGTGTGCCTGTGCTTGTGGGTTTGTGTCTGTGTTTGTGTGTGTGTTTGCGCGCAGTGTGGGTTTTGCTTTGTTTTGTTTTTAGGTCGGATCACTGTGCATCTAAAAGCCTTATTCAGTTGTCCTTGTCCTGAGTACTTTGTCTTACACAGGCCGCATTACTCTTGTAAACAGAGGCTGCATCAAAGTGAGAGCAGAGAGAGTCACATCAGTGGATTAAGGCCTTCTGCATGATAAAGTAGCTACCTAGGGGGGGATAAACTTAATATGTGAAAGAATGTTATTGAGAGGAATAAAGTACCAAAACTCTGTCATTCTCCTCGTAATGTCCTAATCTAATGCCTGACACTGGGGCCTTAGGCCAGGGTTAGTGTTAATCAATGAAATACCCATCTGTGTTCCCTGTCCTTATAGCTATTTAAAACTAGCCTAAACTCAATTATTGTCCCCTAGAGACCAAGATGGGATATTAAGTTGATTGAAAGGAACTGTGTCCCACAAAGAAATCCCAGTGTTAAAATGCAGAGGTGTCAACAGAGGTGCTAACTAAATTTCGGTTAAACAGAGATTAAATGCTGATTCTTAGAACATGAAAAAGTTGCATAGATTACATCTGGCTAAAAATCCTTATTTGAAAACAGCTAAATTCAGGTAGACAGTGTAATCAACCCAGAGCAGACTGTGCTTTTAGAATAAAATAGATAGCGTATGTCTCCTGTAACATGTATAACACCACAGGCATACAAGGATGACATTAAGTTCAAAGAGATCAGCATTCTCAAATTCATAATCATTGCTAGAACCATGATGACTATTGGAAGGATATACCATTTATCCCTTGAATAACTAAAAAGTATCATGTAAAGCTTCTTTAATTACACTTAAAAGACATTTTTAAAGGGGGAAAGGGGATGGGAGGAGAGGACAAGAAAGAAGCATAATTCTACTGCTCAAGGATGTCCATAACTGCCTTATTAATACTTGAGTATAAAATGGCAGCTTTTCCCATTTTTAATCTTCTCTACTTTGTTTTGTGCCTAGGTTTAATGGCAGCTTGCTTTTAGAACAGAGAAAATTTCTCTAAAACCAGGTTTCACGGCACGGACATATAATGTGTGCTGCGTATCCTTTTGAGAGATTTTGAAACAAATAAACAGAAAAACAGCTCTTTAAATATGTAATAGTCTAAAGCTGACTGAATATGTTTTATTATACTTTGGAACCTACGTGTATGTTTAAATGCAAACAGGTTCATGAGATACCATTTCATAAGCTAATAATAAAATAATAATTTAAAGGCTTATTGCTATCTACTGATACTAAAGAATCCTCATTCTTTGGTGGAACACTAGTCCTACTGGATTCTGATTAATACTAATTACTAATACTAATTAAAAGGCATGATTATAGCACAAGAATAGACTAAAACGTCAATAACAGAGTAGGTGGCTCAGAAAGAAATCATGTGAGTATGTGATACATGATGGCGGAGAAATCAAAAGTCAGTAGAGGAGAGGAATACTGTCTCAATAACAGTGCTATTACCCATTAGGAAAAGAAGCCTATTTAGTCATTACCTTGTACCACGTACCCACTTAAATTCCAGTTGAATTTTAAAAGTTCAGTTGTTTTAAAAAATAATTATCAAAAGCTAAAAGAAATAGTGTCAAATATCAAAGTTTTAGAGAATATTCTAAGCTTAAAACAGTAAAAGAAATCACAAAGTAAAAGCTGTCTGATTTAACTACATATATTTTTTAAATCATTCAAGATAATTAAAATCGAAAAGTAAATAGCAAACTAGGGAAATATTTATAGCAAATATTACATAAAGAGGCCTAATATCTTACTCATCGATGAGAAAGAACTACAACCCCCTAGGGAACACAAAACAGTGGAATCCTTTTTCAGCTCTCTAATCAGAACTAGTTTTACTTACTTATTTTCTCTAGTCAAGACCAAAACTCACCTAGTTGAATTTCAGCTTTGTGGGCGTATTACAAAGTAATTTTTAGAGGCCTTGCTTTTGCACGATCTCATAGACTAGCTCTCAAACAATGGCTCTTGAGGTTGGACACTAAATAATCCGTATATCTGTTTCCAGCAGTTCAAAAACAGTTATCCTCAGCCACCCATTTTCACTTTGGTTGACGCTATATGTATCTGACTCCTTAGTGCAGCAACCAGCAGCTGACCAGAGGGGTTACTTCTGGCACTTTTTCAGAGGGAAATGAAGTAAGAAGAAAGAGTTAAATGACACAGAAATTTCACTTAACAGCTTTGTCCAATAAAGTTTCAGGAAGTTCAGCTTAGTCTCCTCAACCCCCAGCTTCAAATAAAATATCTCGTTCACATCTGCTCAGGTGGACGGGCACTCAGAAAACCAAGAAGAGAAAATAGGAAACACGTTCCAACGTGCTGATCTTAATATGCAAAATTATAACTTCAACCATATTACTATAATGCCAGAGAACAGTACATAATAGTGTGATCCTATTTACACATAATAAATAGGGAAACAGCCTTTGTAAAACCCAGTTCTTCAAGCGCAGCTAATGTAAGGGCATAGTACCATGTGTCAGGGCCAGAGAGGGAAACAGTTCTGAAGTCAAGAGCATCTGAAACAGCCTCCAAATGTCAGACTGAAAAAAAAAAAAATCAAAAGAAAAGGACTGCTATCTCTCAGGGACTGAAGTGGGAGCTGAAGTGCTCTCCCTCAATTAGGCAAAGTGTGGTGCAACTGATTAACCTGAACGTTACCTTGGTAACCCAAGAATTACACTGTAAATGAAATATGTTCAACAATAGGTACCTTTAATCAGACAAGAGCCACATGAGCATTTTGAGCGAGAGAGCCATAAATCTTCGGTTTCTAGCACTTTAATCATTCATGAAATAAGAGTCTTTTTCGACAAGAGGCCAGCAAGGCCACTAGTTATTAAATAAGCAGTTACAGAACATGTGCTTTAGTATAGCTAGGCTCCAAGAATCCTAGTATCCAAGGCTCGACTCCAGGCTTGATTATTGTAAAACAGTGCCTATGTAATATAGTTATTATAATATTGGCTGACATATATAGAGCAGAGATTACTAAAATGCCTTGTAATTTTTCAGTGGGACCTACTTTTTAAAAAGGTTATGCTTCAATAAATCAGGAAAGTATTGCTTCCCTTCTTAGAAACTCTCCTTACAAAGGAATAAACATCCCTGATATTTGCTGCATTGGTATTTTGTCTCTGCATATTAACCATCCCTCACAGAGGTTCCAAACCACAGATAATGTATAAATCCTGCAGTGTGTGTGTGTGTGTTGCATTTTCTCCTCTATAATAGAACCAACAGCATATATTTAAAAAATAATTAAACACCGTGCTCCATTCCTTTCTCTGCACTTCTCTTGAATTCTGAAGGTCTCTCTTGGCCTTCCAGGGTGCTGGGAGCACTGATAAACATTTGAAAACTAAATGAAGCTTTTAAAGAGCTCAAAACTGCCTCCAGGACATGCTTGTGACCATCATCTTGAACTTGAGTCTAAAGAGTAAAGTCCTAGGGCCATATTTAGAGCTTTAAAGACACATTTTAAAATTGATGGTGAGTCTTTCAAAAGCTGTGATCAGGTGAGGGGGAAAGGTCAACCATTCATCCTTCTTTGTGTCTATGCCTTTGCCAAGGGACACTCCTTCGGAAGATCTCACTACCTTTGGTTCTGCTCGATGGAAAAAGAGATAGGCAGACAGACAGACATAGACCCCAATTCCCTTCTCTCTTTAGGATATTTATCTTATTCGTCTAACCATTAACCATATATTAGCCTAAGGCAGTATTTCTCAAAGTGTGTTCTGGGGAATTCTCTGTGAGACATTTACAGGATAGATTCATCAAAAGAGTTCAGGACCAAATGAGATACTGGGTTAAACAAAGTTTGTTTCTTTAGTAAGGACTTCTGGAGCCTTTTGTGCTAATAGTCATTGGCCTCCTACCAGACACTGGGTATCCAGTGGGGAATAAACAAGCTATGGCCTCTGCCATCAGGGAGGAACATTCCAGACAGCCCACTAGAATGCGTAGGTTAAAATGCCATCATACGTTTAATTTGGCACTTTATTTTCCAAGGCCTTTGGATATCCTTTGCACAATAGGAGGTAGTGGGTATAAATATTCCCAATTATCTCCGTGAATTTACTTGTGTTTCTTATCTGACTGGTGGTATCACCTTCTCAGCACTTCAGGCTTGAAAACTGACAGTCCCCTTCTACTTTTCTCTCACCCTCAAAACCAGTTGTTATCAAACTCTCACAATCTTTGTCCCACTTCCATACTTATGCCCCAGGCCTAGTTTATACTTTTAATTCTTCTCACCTAGACCAGTAATATCACCTCTTAACCAGCCCCCTGTCTCAAGGCTTCTATCTCCCCCAAACACACACACACACCACACACACGCATGCACGCACACACACACACTTCTGCTATCATACACAACATCTAAGATGTCCTACACACCACTCCCAGAGTTTTCTTAGTCTCTTACCTTGGTATGCAAAAACCTAGACGATTTGACTCCAAAAATCAGTGTTTCTAATCCTACCTCCCCACAACAGTCCTCTCCTCCCCTACCATGGCTTGTAGCCCCTAAGTTCTAGCAACATCAGACTAGTTAAGAACCACAAACTTGCCGGAGAGAGCCTTTGCCCCATGTGTGCCAAGTGAAATACCATATGTTTTTCCAGCTTAAATCCCATAACTCGAATGAAGTCTCTCCCTCCGGGCCCTTGCATTCAGAATCACCCTCACTTCTTGTGCTCCTATAGTACTTTCTTCGTGTTTCTAGCCTCACACATATCACTGTCTATCCTGCACTCAAAGCTTTTTATGTATTTGTCTGTCTCACCTCCTACCTTGTGAGATGCTGAAAAACAGAGACTGCATCTTTTTATAGCTCCTTAGCATCTGGTACCAGACACATAGTAGGCACTCATGACACACTGGTTGAACTGAGTGGCAACAAATTAGACTAGAAAGACTTTGGTTCAAAATGGGATTCATAACAGGGTTGTAAGCAGTCATCATTAGCACGAAAATAGCTTCTCCAAGGCTCACCAGAGATGCCCAACCAGACATATACTGATAAATTCAAGTGCTATAAAGGGAATAGTAAAAAATTTCAGGTGTGCTTTAAAAAATAACAGCACTCCTTAACGAGTTAATTGTGCCAATTTCAATTGGAATAGATGTCTTTAATACCCATGTATTCCTCAGAAAAACTGGGGAAAGGAGTGCAAGTAACCTTTCAACAGCCAGTTGAAACACTGTCAGTTTTCAAACACTTGCAATGATACACTGCATTTAGAGACATTGCTTCTTTCTGCTTTAATCACGTTATGAATTGAGAGAGTCCACATGGTCCTTCTCTGATGAAAGATTGTACACACACACTCAGGCAGAGATAGCTGATTTTCCCCAAAACCCACTCTCCTCTTCTCTTCCTTCATAAAAATGCCCTCTGTGGTTTTTGGTGGGCCCACCTAGGGACAAGATTTTCCAGCATTCCATTAACATGGGTATTGCCTTTTAGTCAATTCTGGCCAATAAGATTTAAGCAAAATCAGTTTATGCAACGTCCACGTCATGCTCTTACAAGGAAACTGCTTACCCTCCATGTCCTCTTTCCCACTCCTTTTGGGGTGAGACCCTGGTACCATGGCAGCGAGCCTGCCTTGGGGATGAGGTCAGCACACAGAGGACAGTAGCACAGCATGACAGAAAGAAGCTAGGTGTTACTACCTCATGGGACAAAGCTGTCCTACTCCCCTGGAGAGCTACCAGCACAAACTTTCACAAAAGACAGAAATTATTTTACCATCTTTCAACATTCATTTAAGCATTCATTATTTCAGTCTCTGATAAAGCAGCCTAAGGAATTCCTGACCTAACAAATGCCCACCCATATGTCCATGGCACCTGAGAAACTCTGTCCCCAAAGAGACATCTCTTCCCAGGAAGGGTACAGCATGAACACACTGGCGTGGGTCTTTTACCAAATTACTCAGTTATACCCGAAGGAGAGAACACAGCCCAAGAGAAAGGCGCATAGGGCAGCTATATTTTGATGCTACAGAGGACAACAGAAAAGACACAAGAACAGGGACCCAGTGCGGGGTGCTCTGCATGGCTCTAGGAAAAAGACATGGAAGAAAAGATAGAAGCAGCAAGAATGGAAAAGCTGAGGCAAGTTGATCTACTCCAGAGTTTTGTCGAACAGGTGATCCTGCAATTGTTCACTACACTGAGAGCTCCTTGAGGGACATGGTACTTTATCTTTTTCTAAATCTTCGGGTGCCTTATAGCCAAATAATAAATGTTGTTCAAATGGTAGAATAAATAAATGGATAACCAACTGACAGCAGCTGATCAATTTTCTATTTCAGTACCTAATTTCCTGCTAATCACTCATCCATCACAATGATCTCAACAGGAGCTTTAAAGAAAAAAAACAACTGTAGGTCTTCCCTGGTGGCGCAGTGGTTGAGAGTCCGCCTGCCGATGCAGGGGACACGGGTTCGTGCCCCGGTCCGGGAGGATCCCACATGCCGTGGAGCGGCTGGGCCCGTGGGCCATGGCCGCTGAGCCTGCGCGTCCGGAGCCTGTGCTCTGCAACGGGAGAGGCCACAACAGTGAGAGGCCCGCGTACCGCAAAAAAAAAAAAAAAAAAAAAAACTGTAAAATAATTTTAAATTTGCTGCACAATTGGGTAGCAATGAAATCCTCAAGTGTCTACCTGACAGAGTGATATCAAGAAGCAGCAGGGAGCAGCCAGAAAGGTGGATAGCAGATGCCAAAATTAGGAGTCAGTTTACACTCTTCCAGAAGAAGAACTGTAAAAGGAGTGATGGGTTGCGGCACAAAGAGAAACCTTTAACTAGGTTTTGCTAGGCATGGCATCGAGTAAGTGGCATCAACTGCATTCAGTGGAGTAAAAAAAAAAGTGTCTGTATGCTGAGATGTCAGCTTGTAAAAGTGTCAGTCTCTGAAATAAATCAAGTAGCAAATGGAAAACATGTAAATAACTATACTTGATGCCAGCAACACTAAGCAAGAAAAAAGTCACTTTAAAGGAATTTTCCTTGTTAACCACTCTCCCCGAGGAATCATGCTTGCTACAAATTCTCTAATATTTGCTACATTCCATAAGACCCACTGAAATATCCACTTTGTTGTATTAATTTACGAAGACATTGCCCACTCAGGTGACTTAAATCCTGAGTTTTCACCTGAATTTGAAAGAAGGATTTAAGATTAAATTAGTTATATGGCTATTTCTGAAAGATATACCTATATTTATACCCTCCTTATTTAAAATATACACTTCTACAAAATTATCACCTCCAGTGATCTGGTCTTATTCTGTCAATGCCTTCTATTGTAGAGCACTGTCTTCAGGATCACTTATTATGACCTCATTCTCTTCCTTGGGCATTCTCCTAAACTAATAGCCCAAACTATCATTAGGAAAACTTCTAGGTTGGAACAGTTGAGTTGGTTACAAGGTCACCTGCTGCATCTAAAGTAATTACTTAATGGTGAATAATTCGACTGGCACAGGCCAACAGACTCTTCAATAATATTACTAATTTTCTAATAAATTATTGTCTTCTTTCCTACACATGTGGATTCATTACACAAATGTTCTTCAACTAGTACTGCCTCTATCTTGCTATAAATGAGCAATTCTCTATAGGTAACAAGAGTCCAATGTATTATGTATGTTCTATCGTTCTAATAAATAAAAGGATTAGCTTGTTTACAGCTGCCAGTGTGGTCTGTTACTTTGGCATTTCATCTGGCTATGTTTGACTGCAGAGACTAAAATGAAGCTTGCCTTCATTTTTCCAGAAACATAAAATGAACAGGCTAATTTCTCAACTATCCAACTTTGGTATTTGAAATAAAAAATATGAATGTAGGTCTTTTTTTTTTTCTCAGTCCATTCAGCATCATTACTGGGTTTTTTCATGGCTGAACATCTTGAACAATAACATGATTATTTAGTGTTATGACTCTCAGGACTTGCAGACAAAGCTATTACTTAGAAAAAAAAGTCAAGTAAAATTAAGAGTCCCTACATTGTAATTTCAGAAACTAAGTCTTGATCATAATATTCACGACTTTAATAGATCACTGGAAGGAGAGCTTTTTCTGGGCCTTCTAGAAACAGAAGCTACTTAAGGTATCTTTTAAATACATTTCATAAGTCTTGATAATATTGATATTCATTCCTATAACCTCCAGAAAATTTCCTGTTGCAGTCTAATTCAAACATAAACTTCACTCTTATATAGTCTAATTTTTCAAACATATTATTCTTCCTTTATTTTCATCTGTTGTTTTCTTTTTCCACTCCTTCAAAAAGCTTTTGTGGACTTTCTTATGACACTACATTACAATCACCTTCTTTTCTTCATATAATGCCTTCTTAACACTTCTCCCATAAGAACCTTCCAGAACCACCAGCGTATACCCAAAACATGCATGACCAAAGAACAAGCTGCCACATGCAACAAGAATGAACGTTTCAAGTCCCTTTCAACCAAGATCTATGATTCTTTGATTCCGTTTATGTGCCCAGACCTTGAACTTGGGCTATAGCCAGCAGGAACAGAACAGGAGAGATGAAACAAATTTGTTAAAATTAAAGCCACCAATAGAAAGCTAAGGATAACACTCAGTGACACACTTATGACACAGAGAATTATTATCACATTGCCTTCATGTCTCACGTACCTAGTATTTTCTGAAAGGCAGGGCCACCAAAAAAGCCAGCATTTATACTCCTTTGAACTGCTTTGCATTTGGCATGAATCTTGCAAAGTTCAGCTTCCTGAAATATTTAAAGGAAAAAAGTAGAAAATAAATCTTACATCTTTTCTACAAGCTGTCTAATACTTTGAACATTGCAAACTGGGTCAAGGAAGGTACAAGAGAAGGATAAGAAGTGACCAGCTGTCCACATCTGACACAAGCCTACATAGCTAATATTTATTGAATGTTCATTGTGTGACAGACATAAGGGCAGGGCTTCACAGGCGTCACCTCATTTATCCTTAAAACAATCCTGTGAGATGGCTACTGTTTCATCCTTACTTTACAAATAAGGAGACTGAGACTTGGAGAAGTGAGGTGATTTGCTCCATGCCAAACAGTGGTAGAAGTGGAGCCTGGCTCTAAACCCAGGCCTCTGCACACCAGAACCCAAGATCTTAAGCACTCCTCAAAACTGAATGACTCTAAGGTTTGAAGCTAACATTCAAAATAATTATGATGACTCCATCCTATTGTTAGGCAATGCTCATCACACTAACACGCCTCCAACCTTTCAGCTTAGACTAGAACTCAGTAGATAGCCTATAAATTAGAGCAAAATGGTGACACCTTCCTCCCAGAATCGCCAAAGCAAGTCCTGCCTAAGCCCAGCTGCCAGGAATATGATGCCATCAAATAAATCCAATACCAAATATGATCCTCCTGTTTTGCCAGCCATGTGGCCCTGTACATATGGCAGCCTTGCTCCCTAGCAGGAGAAACATAGGGAGAAACAACTTGAATGAGGAAAAACAGCAGGAATTTAAATACTTCCACTCAGACAGCAGGTAGCTTGTTACCTGAAATGCCTGGGATCCATCACTTGGCAATGAGAGCACAAAGACCAGACGCTGACTTCAGGAGCACAGCAGGAACATACCCCTGTGTACAAATTCCTGATGGAGAGAGATGTTTTCTGTTTCATATCTGGGATATCTGTAATGCCCTATATCCTCTTCCATCTTATACCTCCCACATAACAACAAGCTCAGAACTTTTCTCAAGAAATCAAAACAGGTCCAGATCCCTCTCTCTCCTACCACTCAGGAGAGCTGCAACACAGCAGGGCCTAAGGGGTTCTCAGCTAGCCACAGAACACTGTTGATGTATTGGCATTATATAGGGCGATAGGAAGCCCCTGACTCAGATCACTGGCTTTCAAAGAGACTGAATGAGGGCATTGTTCTGTGTGACAACCTGCCTGTTAACCAGGAAATTTGTTAGCAAGGAGATCTACCTGATGACTTAGGACTAGGTCATCACCATAACTCAGTTGTTTACTTTCTCTCTCTCTCTCCCCCCCTCACCACCGCCCCGCCCTCCTGCAAGCAGGGGTGACTTAATCAATACAGTTCTACAAGGAACTCTGACAGGAGTATTAGAAACCACTGAAACCCCAGACAAGACTGTCAGTTCAGTCTCCACTTTGAAAGGTTTTGCACATCACTATTTTGCAGATTACTCAGTTGAATAAAGGCTGGTTGAGGACCATGAGTTTAGGTGACCTGATCTCCACCAGGGTTGACAAAAGCCCTTAAACAGCAATAAGTCAGCAGAGCAAGAAAAAGATGGCTTCTGCCAACCATCTACGTTCTCTCTCATTGTAGAGATAAATGCAAACCTGCTTTGTAACAGATGCTGAGGAATGTTGGTTGTTTCCTGTGGGAAGGAGGAGTGTTGTTTGTTTTTGTAAAAGAGGTTTATGTCTGGTTGATGTGATTGCAGGAAACAGAAGATAACTCAAAGGACACGTTGAGGGGGGTGACAAGTAAGTTAATAGAAGGATACACTGGAGTGATAACAAATATAATGATCTTAATGGAGCCCAAGAACTGCAACAGGCTTCACTGGAGCTAATGCTAGTCCCTGAGGGCTCTGGGGAACAGCTCATCTCTCCTGGAGCCTTTGTGATCCGTCTCTGGTTGACACGGGTTGGTGGCTTGCTCTCCTCCCTATCGGCCAGCGTCCTTGGCTTTTCTCAGTCTGCAGATGGCCCATCACAGCCTTTCTCCACCTCGACATCTCTTGATGCATCCTGTTCTGTCCCATCTCCTCACTGGCAACTTGCTCAGTTTCTCAAAAGAATCCAGTTGGCTTAGTCCATCTTTTCAGATCTGGTCTCCCGTCTCTTCCATGATCTTCTGATGCTGGCTGAAATAAATCTGTCCTTAGATTTACTAAGCAATTAGTAGCCAGTATTATTTGCTTGGAGGTGAGGGGCTGTGAAAAGCGAGGGGGTCCTATATGCATTTTGTTACCATTGTAAATACTTTATTTTTTCTTGGACTTTGTAGTCCTATCTGATCTTCTGCTTAGGTTGGTGAAATACCTACACAATAAATTCAGGGCTAGGTATTACTTTTGACCACAATCTACAACTTGAGACAGATAACTTCAGTGAGACTATCTGTGGAGTGGGAGAATATTCCTTAGTTGCCTCTTTTTCTTTCATAAAATGTCCAGGAGATACAGTGAATTAGAATCAGCCCCTGGAAAACCTCAGGTGAGAGTCTCTTTAGGTTAAGAGGAATCGCTGTCTCCCCATATCACTTGAGGGAGGATTTTCTGGGGCCACAGATGCTGTTCACTTGCTTGAAGAGTACTGGCAAGGCCCCACATCCAGGTATACACATACTGAAAATCCACCTCCTACGACTTCCCAGAATGGGCTCCCAAGATAAGCAATTAGCATAGAAATGATAGAGAACAGAAAATGATATGAGCCCCAAATCTAGCTTCTCATTTTGCTAATTATTCCTCCTTTTTGCCTGTGTAATTTTGATTTGGGCGATCATTTGGAAAAACTATGCACAAGGGATTTTGAAATGTCTGAGTTCAAATAAAATAGGCATACATAATTAGAATATTAGGTAGTATTTTCCATAAACTGTTCTTGAATCTCAGTGACAAGCTCATGAAGGTAAAGCTTAAATCTATCCAGTGCTTTGAATTTTGGTATCTTGGGATAGGGAAAGTGCATGGTGATGAACTGTGAATGCTAAATGGTGATAATATAATACCTCTTGTTGATTTAGTGTTATTTCCTGTTCAAAGTTCTTTCATGACCATTAACACACAGATTCTCAGAAAATAAAGGGACATAAACAGTGAGGCTCTAGGGTCCGTTTGTATATTTTGATTAACTCCTCTACCCTCTTCCTTAACATTTTAATATTTGTACAGTCATGCGATCCATAAAGGAAAATGTTTATTAATGAAGAATACTAATTAAAAATATACATTGCTACCCAGGCTAACTGTTGTCTACACAGAAAGACAATCTCCATTTTTCAAGCCCAAAACACTTTTGCTTCCATAGCAAAGGGTTTAGGATTCTATACATTACCTGTACAGTTATCTTAACCAACCCCCATGCTATCTTCAGACCTGCTTTGTTTAAGCATCCAGCCGACAAGTGAAAGCAAGGGGAAGAATGATAAAGTGTATTTTAAATCATATAGGAAGAGTATATTAAAATACTGAAATACAAACCATTCTCTTCTAGGACCAGAGATTTATGGAAAGCTTGAAGTTAGTGGGGAAAAAAAGATAATAAATCAGCAAATATTTATTGCCTGCTTGCTCGGTTTATACAAATGAGATGGGCTATATGAAAGATACAAGAGATAGGAAAAGTTAACTCATGACTTCAAACTATGGGTATTCCTTATCATACTTAAAGACCCCAATCAGTAATATATTTCTTTGTGTGTGTACACACACAAAAACACACAGTCACAGACACTCAGTAAGAGTATCCAAAATGATTTAAAAAGTGTTTCAACCCATGAATTCACCTACTTGAGGTGAAAAGTTTAAAAATGTAGACAAAAATAATTCAGAAATAGGCACACAGCTTTCCACATTGACAAAAATGTGGAAATGTTTTTCTCGGTCATATTTGCATCCCCGGAGCTTCACACAGTCTCTAGCAAAGTGTCAAGTAATTGTACTATAAGAAACAAAATGAAGGAGGGTGGTGGGAGGAGGGAAGAAGGATAGAGAAAGATGAGAAAGTCAAAGAAGAAGAGAAAAGAAAGAAGGAAGAGAGAGATGGCCTAGGAATCACTAGATGCAGTGCCGTTTCTATTTCCCATGCATAACATGTGTTCAGATGTCTCTTCACTTTATTTGCTGTATCTCCTGGAGACTGTCATTCTTAAGGATTAACTCAACATTCCCAAATTCATGATCTGACATCGGAGCTCGCTCTCTAAGATCACGGCCAGGGCTACAAATGTCTTGTACCAAAGGGCTGCGGCTATTTTTTATGACTCAGGGATTCCCGCCAAGCTCCAACTTTAATCTAGACCCTCACAGCCTGGTGTGCTGGCACAAGCTCTATCCTATTACCTCCTCCTTGGATCTGCCTCTTCTGCTGCCCCCTCAGAATGACACTTCTAAACTGCCTGCCTGGCTTTTATTTGGGCTTCTTCCATGCCTCAAATCGCTCTCGACTTCACGGTCTGGAACCTTCAGGCCAGTTCTATTTCAGGCTCTGGAAACCAGGCCTTGTCTTGTGCCCCAGGTTCTTGTTGTCTGAGAGTGGAGTTCCGAGTCCTGGTGTTACTGAAGTCTGCAGGTGGCAGGGCTGTAACCATTAAAAGGTGACCCATGATTTCCATTACTTAACTTGTGAGACCTCCCTGCCTCAGTTTCATCATCAGAAAAATATAAATAATAAAAACAACATCATGTTTACAGGGATGCTCTATTAAAAAAGAAAAATTTTGTGAGAAGTGCTTTATAAACTGTAAAGAACTACATAAATGTTAGTGATTTTTTTAGAGATTTCTTAATAGATTATATGAGACAAGGAAAAAATAAAAAAGCAAAAATATACACATAAAAATCTAGTCCTGTTCTAAATTACATCCCATACCAAAACTGGAACTCCTTCTTTTGCCAATGCTATGACATAATGTAATATGACACCTGTAGTGTCCGTTGTAAGATCCATGATCTCTTGTTTGGTTGTTTAGCTCAGGCCCAACAGAAAAATGAGTTTTATGTTTACTGCTGTAGTTTGACAAGAGGCCAGAGGAAGTTTTGAAAGAAAAGGATAAATGCCATGAAAGGGAGACAATGCTGTAAACAAAATGTAAATGACTCCCAGAGAGTACCTGAGACATGGATGGAATTCTCTTCATAACTCAGTGGCCAGGGCACAGAGCAGCCCTGGTCACAGGGGAGGTAGACGATGCTGGGAACCTGGCTCAGCGAGGCCTGCCGCCTATCACATTAACAATCTATGTCGTGGTAGGTGAGGCTTCCCGCCTTCCTACGTGTTCTCAAAGAAATACCCCACGAAGTGGGTGGAGGATTCTTTTTTTTATGTGACAGCATCACACAGTAGTTAAAGCCACTCATCCAGAAGCTCCAACAGCACCTCAGACCTCATTTGAGGAAGAGAAGAAACTCAAGATTCCATTATTTCAGAGAGCAAACCCGCACCATCAGTACAGTTATTTCTGAGGTTAAACCAAATAAAACCTTCAAAAGTGTGAGCAACTGTCCTGAAATTTCTTTTCCTGTCAGGAGCACTAATACTAAATTAGATTTAGGATTGCAGATGCAAGAAATCACTGTGGAAACGTTTCCCTCCTTCTCTATCTTTTTCCAAGAAATTCCTCATCACAGATGTTTGGTTTAGCAGCATTGTGTCATTTCCATTACCAGGTGCCCAAATTAGTTAAACTAACAAAACGTATAGTCTGTCTTTAAAAGCAAACATACAGTTTCCATTGTTCAGAGTTAGTTGTCAAAGGGGTAGATGCTAATGTGATCATGTAACACTTACCTGCCTCATTATTTGTCAAGTGAAATCTTACTGGCTCTGTGGTGTATATTATGAAGCCAGTTCATGTCATGATTTATATGTGAAGAGAATGTTCTGTATCTGTAAGACAACTAATGCTTTGCTTTTTGATATTTCCAGGGAGTACAGAACATGCCAATGAACAACAACAAAAAAAATCCACAAAAGTTCGCACATTCAACGGACATTGATAGAGGTGAGGTGCAGAGAAGCTGGGTAGCTCACCCGGGGCCCCGAGTTAATAAACAGTCAGGCAGAGAGCTCCCACCCAGGTCTCTCCGACCCCCGGGCCCGAATGCTTTCTGCTACATCACACTGCTGCCCCCTCAGGAATCTCACAAACTCTAAAGGGAGATAAGACAGAGGTACTCAGTCACTCAACATTCTTTTACTTGTTCAATAAATATCTATCGCATACCTACCCAAGGGACAAGCATCACCTGGAACACAAGGGAAATCAGGATACTGGGCAAAAAGAGGGACAAAGCGCGATGAGCAGTCACACAAAGAAATCACTGGGACGCATTTGGTAAGCTTCAAACAGAAGGTGACAGTTAAGGTGCTTCCTGAAGGACAGGTCTGCACGTGGGGTAGGGCTGAGACGGAGCTCCATTTTAAGTGAAGTGAACAGTGGTAAGGGGTTTCCAGTGAGAGGGAATGATGAATTGTGTGGTGTGAATGGAGTACAGGCAATTTAAAATGTTGAAAAATGCAGGCTGGGCCAGATCCTGGACGGCCTTGAATGCCAGAATAAGAAGCTTGCATTTTACTTATTAGGCAATGGGAAGTTGTTGAAGATGTTTAGCTGAAGAGTTACCAGAGCTATGTTTAGCATGATGAACCTGGAAGAAGTGTGTGTGTGTGTATAACTGAATGGTGGAAAGAGCCCAGAGGCCAGAAGAAGATAGCTTAGCCCAGGTGAGAAATCGGGGCGGTATTGGAGTGTCACTACAGTAAGCTGCTCAATATTCTGTAATAACCTAGATGGGAAAAGAATGTGAAAAATAACAGATACATGTATATGCATAACTGAATCACTCTGCTGTACACCTGAAACTAACACAACATTGTTAATCAACTATGCTCCAATATAAAATAAAAATTTAAAAATAATAATAACAAAAATATAAAAGAAAAGAAGGCAGTAGATGGAATGTCTTGTATGAATAAGGTAAGAAAATCTACTGCGACACTTCATAAGCAATGTTCTCTAATGAATAATGTTCTCCAGAAATACAACTGAGTATAAACATAGGCACCAATTCCGATGAGTCTCTCAATGACGTCTCCAGCAACTCAGCAGTCCCTCAAAGCATGAAGCTGCCTGAACATAGAAAATACAAACTATCCCTAGACATGACTCACTCCCAGCCACATAGGCGCCCCCTGTAGCTGTGAGACAGGAAAGAGCAGTGATCCTTCACTCAATTATATAACCCTGCAGGGTCATGACTGGAGAAAGATTATCTTTTAAAGTCATATAGGCAAACATCGGCCAAATTAACCAACCGAAGCAAAGAAGAAGGATGAGTTCAGGGAGGGGAAACACTTAGCAAAAAGAGACAAGGGGGGCTTCCCTGCTGGCACAATGGTTGCGAGTCCGGCTGCCGATGCAGGGGACACGGGTTCGTGTCCCGGTCCGGAAGATCCCACATGCCGCGGAGCGGCTAGGCCCGTGAGCCATGGCCGCTGAGCCTGTGCGTCCGGAGCCTGGGCTCCGCGACGGGAGAGGCCACAGCAGTGAGAGGCCCACGGACAGCTAAAAAAAAAAAGAGACAAGGGACAGTTACAGGTGAGTCCCGAGCTGTTTCTCCATTGGGGATGGCTGCACTAAATCATCCA
Organism: Neophocaena asiaeorientalis asiaeorientalis; assembly: GCF_003031525.2. Taxonomy (NCBI): domain Eukaryota; kingdom Metazoa; phylum Chordata; class Mammalia; order Artiodactyla; family Phocoenidae; genus Neophocaena; species Neophocaena asiaeorientalis. The sequence continues at coordinate 3,154,646 of NW_020173114.1, forward strand.
CACTCCCTCGCACAGATCCCCTCCTGCCCACAGCATGCACTGAGATGCAAGCAGCCTTTTTTTTCTTTTGTTTATTCATGTATTCGATCATCCCACACACCTATATGCAACACTGCTGGTGACAGTGCTGGGATTTGGTCCCTGTCCTGAGAAGTGACAGAGTGATATCTGCCAATGCACAGAATTAAGAGTGCAGCTGCAAAAGAGATGGAAGGCATCTGACTCAAATGGAGATGAAACCTGAAACCTGGCCCTACAGCCCAGACCAACTTGGGGAAGGCCATGACTCACACCAGACCAGGCTGGAAGGCGGGCCCTGGAAGGCTGAGATCACTAGCCCTTTCCTAAAGCCGAAAAAGTAAACTCTGGGCTGACTCCTTCTTTGACCATCGCATTTCTACCCCAGAGAGAAGAAGAGAGCAGAGGTGAAAAAAAAAAAAAAAATGAAAGCCCCACTTCTTCTTTTAATAGCATCTTTCCAGAATGGGCCAGACAAGGGTGTGCAGAACCTTAAGCATTAAACGAGTCGGTAGGGACTCTTACCACACCAACGGCAAGTTTATCCCGACGAAAAACATTAGCTTACATAATAAAGTTGGGGCAGAATTGTTCTGAGTGGTGTGAGTAGAAATGTTTTGCTGACTGCTGTTGAAATGGTAACAGACTTTGCATATTATATCATCACTTTTTGTTGTATTTCACATGCAGTGTTTTTCTGCTCTTGACTTTGAGGTGTGAGGGGGAGGCTCTAATCATATGGCCTTGTGCAGATGCTCCATTTGCATTTCTATTAATCCAGGCCCTCCTGGAGATGCTCGAGCAGAGACACAGCATGCTTTGTGTTTGAACTTGTGAGAACCCATACCACCGCCTAATAACTTAATACATATGTATAGCCTCCCTCAGACAGCCCACTAGGAGGCAGAAGCAGGAGGAGGTGCTACCAGCTTGCAGGCTGCAGGACTCTGTGGAAATGTATTCTGACAGGAAGGAGCACCTTGCTCAGCAAAGAGTTCCCGGGCCTTAAATCCCAGCCAGCCAGCCCACCTGCCTAATTTTTAAGCTTGTGCCCAAAGGGTTAGTTCTCAAACAGTGATCAGAAATGCCCAGGTGGGGCTGACTGGCCCCTCGAAGTATTTAACTTTTTAACATGGCGATGGCTCTTCCTTTGTTTCTGGCATGGAGTAGGTGACACAAAATTTTTAACAGTAGGCAAGATAGGGAAGCAGGATGGTGTAGTGCTGAAGACATTGGCTTTACAATCGGCAGAGGTTTCTTTGAACCCCAGCTCAACCACTGGTTGAGGGGCTAAGATCACTTAACTTTTCCCAACCAACCAATAGGGATAGTACCCGCCCTGCAGTGTTGCCACAAGAACTAAAAGAAATGGTACACGTGGAGCGCCTGTTATGGACTGGGTGTTTAATAAGTTGTAGTTATTATTATTACAGCATTTTATTGCTATTTCATAGCTTCCCAATTATGCCAGTTGATCCATTCATGGGCTGTTTTGCAGGGCAAATGAAAGAAGGGCAGGACCGGGGAAGTTGAATAGTTATGTTTGGGGCCTTTTGCCCTATCAGAGTGACACACAAGCCAAACTGGTTCTGAGGAAACTCTCAGAAAATTATCTGAAAAAAAAATGCATTTAGGGTTTCCCTCTGCTGTTTGAATTCATGTTGAGAAAAATCTGTGAAATTGGCAAACATGAATGAAAACCACTCAAAGTTCTTCAAAGAACCCTCCAAAGGAAGTCCAGCAGAGCAGCCTCTGTGGCAATCCTCACTTCTGCTAAATATCACAGGGATTACTTTCAACTGATAAGATTACCTAGCATTCTAGAAAGAAATTTCACCACCTGTTAATATATTCCTAAGATTATATGAATAAGAAATGTTCCTTCCTTTGCTTTCTTTTTTTCCCTGAAATAAACTGCAGATTTCAGGAGTCAGAATTATAGCTTCTTAGTTCCCTCATCAGTTTTTTCAAGTTTTTGTGTCATATTTTTAGGTTCTAACACACTGTGTACATTTACTTGATAAAGAGCCCACGTGTGGAAGGATGAATAGTGGAGAGGATGTTCTAACTGTGCAAATCAGCACCTACCTAGGCCCTTTCAGTACCTGCCTGAAAGGTGGCAGAGAAGAGAGAATTTTAATGAAAATTAAATGGATGGCTGATGGCACCGCTCCAAGTGACCCTCAACTACGTCAGCATTGCTAATATGAGGGGGATGAGTAGAGGCAAAGGAAAACATGACTGCCTATCATTTTTTAAATCTACCTATAAGGATCCTTGCGTTCATCTTAGGATTCTGCACAAGACTTCATACATATTAGATGTTCAATAAGTATGAAGAGTAGTAATCTATTTCTAAAAGGCAACTTCTTAGAATTGATCCAAAACACACCGAAAGCTCTTAAAAGCAACTACTTTAGGGTACACCACAATCAACTTTGTCAGATGAGCAGGGTGTCAACCAATGGCCAGAACCTCCCTACCCCAGAACTTCACCATCATCATCACCACCATCGACTTCGTTTAGATCACCTACATGCACCTTCCAGTTTCATTCGTTCTACTTCTTCCTAACTAGATGGTAGATTCTGACCCAGCTCCTCATCTTGACTTGTGCCAGCTCTTGCTTTAACACCAACTCGAAGCTTTGGTCACTCACCTCCTTTGGTGCCTATGAACATTTTCAAACCATCCAATAAAGTAACAAATAATCTCATTTCTTCCCCAACACCTCATCATAAAAGAAATCAGAGAAATAATGAAGAATAATCCTATCTTTAGGTCCAGTTCTATGGAAAAGTCAGATTTGGTGACTCTTTTCTGATTTCTGCTTCATTCTGACTTCTTGGAGGTTAGCACATTTGTACTGATAAAAGTGAATGCCCTTTGGGTAATACTCCCATTTTCTATCAGTCTCCAGGAGCCTCTCTTTTCCCCTACTCTTTCTAGCATTGTTATTTCTGCCAAAAGAGCTTGGCTCAAGATGCGAATGTACTTACAAAGCTCCTTTCTTAGGGTAAGTCCAAGAATGCTAAGAGAAAAACACAGCATTTGGCTTCAGAAAGCACAACTAAACCAACGTAGACTCCAGAGTCAGATTCCCTGAATTTAATTCCCAGCTCTGGCATTTACTCACTGTATACAATGAACAAGTCATTCGTTGTCTACGATTCAGTGTTTTCATTCATCAAATGGAGAAAATAATAGTAGCTACCCCATAGAGTTGTAGTGATTATGAAATTAGTTAATATATATAAAGCTCTTAGAATAGCGTGAGCACACAGTAAGTCTTCAATTAATATGTTGTATTATCATCACTACTACTATTATTAAATTATTATTATTTCACAAACATATGATTCATTCCTTTTTCTTCCAATTTTAAGAATATTTTCTTGTTACTCTTTCGTGTATCACTTAAATTGATTTTGTGATCATCTAGAGCCATTTATTGTTACCACATTTACTCTACCTGTAGGCAACATGTCAAATCTTTAAATTTCTTTTCTTTATACTAAGTTAAGATTTGATAGGTCTGAGGTTGTTCTGAAATGCCTAAACTTTTCCCTGTGACCTTTACACTCAGACACACATAGAATTACTGGTTGGTCCTTATTACATACCAGCAAGAATGGGTTTCAGCTTGCTGTTCTCTTAGTTAATATATTTAGTAAACCATTAAATAGAGCTCTTTGAATAAAAGCTGTCTGTCAATAAATCAGAATCTGTTTTTAATGCTTTACTTGGGGAGTAAGAGAAGAGAGAACTATGTATCCTAATCCAGTCAAAGGACCAGTAACAAGGAAGCCAGCATGGAAATATCAGAGGATAAGATCAAAGTTGAACCAGGGCATAAGATAAACAGAGAGCAACAAAGCAGAATGAGGCTGAAGTTCAAAGTGGAGAACTCTGTGACAAAACCAGATGGACAACATTTTTAACATTGACTGGACATTTCAGAAAGCCTATGTTCTGCCTTTCCTCTAAGCCATGCTTTGGAAAATGTAAATTGTTTCCTGGTTATATGACCATATCCCAAGGAGTCAAGGATTTGTTAGGAAGAAGGAAGGAAGGAAGGAGGGAGAAAGAGAAATTTTCCAGTACATATCCTGAGTTCAGTACAATTTCAGTCTAATCTGCTGTGCTTTCTGAATATATAATTCATTATGAAAATAAAATTAATTTTCATAATGATGGCACTGAATCACAATAAGATCTCCAGGGAGTGAAGATTAAAATGAATCATGACATGACAATTAAAATGTGTTCACCATTCCCAACTAAGGCAGAAAACAATCTAAAATATTTCAGCCACAAAAGTTAAAAAGATTTTCTAACTAAATCTAAGGAATACAAAGTTTCACTAATTAGAATAGTGATGGCAGAAAAGGCCTCAATCTCAGGTAACAACTGCGATCTTTTGGTAGGGCGTGCCTAGATTACTGTGCTGAGAAGGAGTCTGAGGCTGATCCAGGCTGAGCAGGAAAGAGTGCTGTGAACAATTAGTTACATCTGCCATGGGTGATATTTGTGGAATGCATTCTGTGTTTTCTGGACTATGAACATGACGTTCTCTTAGAACTTGTTACCACTGACATTATACAAATGGTTAATATCCACTAGGAACCTGTGGGCTACAAAATTTTTAGTAAAAAGTTAAGTTCCAGAAAACTCCCACAGAAGATAAGACTGCATTCTCAGGTGCATGATGCATTTTTTCATAACTTAGTAGTTTTTATCTTGGTTTCACAAAATTTTAAACACTAGCTCAGCCCTTGTGAGCATTCGATGTTTGTGGAGGTAACAAATAACCACAACTATCCCATATGGATGTTCCACTAGCCCCAACAACAACCACAAAGTTGAAGTCACTGTAGCCTCACATTCCTGACAATATAATCTAAAGGAGATTGAAATTCAGGCACATTCGACTTTAGTTAATGAAGGTCCTGAAATTTTAAATGCTGGGATCCCCAATTATTCTTACTTGCTCATGGGCATCTAATTCCACATCTCAGAGATAAACCATTTTATCACTTAGATTACCGACCCTTAGCTTTTTGACCTTCTGTGCATGTTTAAGTGTCTTTTCAGTTTGGCTTCCCCTTAATTAGGAAAAGAAGCCTTGTATTTTAAGTATGTCACTGTTTAAAACAATGTGAATTTACATCACACATTTGTCTTGTGTCTGTAATGAACTCATTTTTAGAAATCAAAACAAATATGAATTTAAAACCAACCATTAAGTCTAGAGCCAAAATTATGTTGTTCTTGACCCTGTTGGTATAAAAATTCAAATTCCTTTGTTGGAGATTGGTTCCTACAATAATACATAATTCTCATAAATCTCTTTGTTTCTGGGAAGTTCAAAAGGAGCAAAGATAAAATTTGCAGAAAAGCACCAAATTAGCAATTTTAGCAAATCTCTAATGTAAGACCTAAACTGTAGTGCTCCATTCCAAAAGACTAAATATTAAACCTTTGGAACAATTTATTCAATTCCATAGAATAGAAAGGGCAACAGAGGACAAGTGCAAACTTCAGTTGCTGAGTTTGGTGTTGCTTACAGTTTTCTTCTTTACTTTCAATCCTGTTACAAATAACGCAAACCTGTTTTTATTAATTTACATTAAGTTCATTTAACACTGATGAAACAGACCAGAAATGTATAATGAGGAACATTTAACAAGCTCCTGCATTAGGGCTAATCATGCTCTGTTTACAAGAGCTTATTTCATTCTTGAAAAATATCCTGGTAGAAAGCTCCATCCTTATTTAACAAGTAAAAACGAGAGAGTATCACCAGCTACTGATAACAAAGAAATGAACAAGCTTAATAATCTCCAATTGGGTTTTCCACTCCTCTTAATGATGGAGGCAATTCGAGCTCTGTGGCCAGGGTACATGAGCAAGCATCCACAAGTACTGAAAATTTAATTAAAAGTCAGAAAGCCATTGCAATGAAGGCTCAGCAGAAAGCCATTTATTTTTAAAATCTAATATATTCTTCATGACTAAAGGCTAAAGCACATGCTGACTTACACATTTAGCTGTAACTGATTTAAGCTACTTGATGATTTTTTTTTCTTTTCTTTTTTCTTTTCTTTTCCCTCTTTTTTTCTCTTTTCTCACAGGGTGGTGCTCAATTTGCAATGGAGTAAATTGGCAGAATTTAATTTGGTGGGTTTTTTTAACTCTGTAAAAAGAATCCTCATTAAAGCCGCGCAATCAGCTGTATACTTTTTTTTATCATTAACTAGCCTAACTGCAGGTAAAAGAGATACAATCATGGATTTATATAAATCCTATTGTCAATTTACAGCTGAAAGACTGGTGAGTTACCTCATTTTAAATAGGTTATTTTTGCCCCTTAACCTTTCTTTGTTTTAATGAGGATCCAGTTTGTCACTGTCTGAGAGGTCTGCTAGCAGGAAAGTTTCTCAGAAATTATAAGGAATAAAAAATAGGAATGGGAGAAGATACTTGGCTAAATTTCAAATTTGCTGGAAGACTCAACATTTGAAATTCATCTCCAGAGCAGTATATTTATTGTCTATTAGGTGCCATCCTGTAGTGCAGAAAGCCCAAACCATGAGAGCACTTAAACAAGGGCTTGAGAATGAAAAGGAGTTGAGAGAAATTTCCCTAGATGGGGTAGAATGGCAAAGAACACTGGGTAAAATCATGCCTTCCATATGACCTTAATATGGATATATTTTGCCTAATCATTTTATTTTACCTTGTTCCCCCGCAAAATACACAAGAACCAAACAAACGAACAAATGCTTTGAAGCTGCTGAGTCCTCAAAATGAAACTTTAGAAAGCAACACATCCCACTCCAAGAGATGTGACTGGAGGCTCTTCACTCTCCAGGCCAAAGTTTAACATGGGGCTGACAGTGCTGTGAACCCTATTTCCCTATGGGTAAATGCAGTGCTGTGGAACTCAGTCACCAAGCTCCCACTCATTTCTCTGAGGTCACAGTTTTGGGGGCTTCTGAAGTCCAAGGCATTCTTGGCTCATTTTCTCTCTCCTTATCTCCAGTCTAGATTAAATAGCAAATATACTCCCCTGGTTAGTATTAGCTAATACTAATCCACTGGCATTGATTAAATTGGGGTGACTTCCTAGGGTTGGTCGTCTCATTTTACCTCTGACACTTCCTGCAGAGGAGACAAAAAAGTAAGAATTTTCCCAAGGGGGCAGCACAAATCTCTTATCGTTTCCCCCTCTCAGACAAGAACATCATTATACCCAGTAGTTATGTATATTTATCAATGGGAACATGGTCCATGATAATGATTAACTGGCTTTAAAAAATGAGGTCGGGGAAAATACTTTTAGACCAGCTACCATCTTCTATCTTCAGCTGTTCTAGCTCCCACATTTAGGCATTAGCCCTGGACAGACAGAAAAACAGATACTACTATTAACTCCCACTTTTTCTGGTGCCCCTAAATGGGATGACTGTACACTTTTGGGGCCAAAGCTTATGAAATCATGATTTATAGGTATATAGCTGACAAAACAAAACAAAACAAAACTAGCCTTCTGCTTTTACAGAAAGAATAATGTCTGATTCTTTTTCCATTTTGATTTTCAAATAATCTGAGTCCTACTAATATTTGGAATCAATAGCCCTCTCCCATAACTTCCAGAACTTTTTCAGTGCTAGTTCCTTACTAAGGACACTGAAAGCCAAACCACTTCTCATTGAAAGTTGGATCCAATGGTACTGATGAACCTATTTGCAGGGCAGGAAAAGAGACACAGATGTACAGAATGGACTTGTGGACACAGGAGGGGAAGGGGAGGGTGGGACAAACTGAGAGAGTGGCATTGACATATACACACTACCATGTGTAAAATAGATAGCTAGTGGGAAGCTGCTGTATAGCACAGGGAGCTCAGCTCGGTGCTCTGTGATGACCTAGATGAATGGGATGGGGGGGTGGGGGTAGGAGGGAGGCTCAAGAGGGAGGGGATATATGTATACACAGAGCTGATTCACTCTGTCCTACAGCAGAATCTAACACAACATTGTAAAGCAATTATACACCAATTAAAAAAAAGCAACCCCCATGGTATCTAACAATACAAGCTTTATCTGACACTGCCCATATTCAGACCTTTAAATAAATTCAGATTTATTCAGTAAATCACCTATGTGATTTACATGAGTAGATATAAGCAGATAAAATACCTCTGTGCTGTGACCCTGCCTTCAGGACAATGAAATGTTTGTCAAACTTTTCACAAAGTAACATGGAACTTTTGGTGTTTGGTGTCCAGAATGAAGTACGGTAGTCCATTCCTAACTACTTGTGAAGCACGAACCTCTCCCCAAGGATATGATTAAGGAACTCAGAAAGAACATTCATACCTATTAATCCTGCAACACCCCTGGTCACTGATGATACTGAACTTCATCCTGACCTCACCGCATCCTATGGCCCTACTGCCATACTGTAATATAAAAAAATCCGGATGACACAAGATTCACATCCGTAACAGCTGGCAAAACTACCAACAGAATCTTTAAGGAGGCTGCGTGCCCATGACAAACGAGAACCTTGCCCTATTCGTGAAATGTTCTTCAAAGGCTTAGAAAAATTCAACGATAATAAAATAGGATTTTCACTGGAACAACACCCATCATCAGAATTTTAGGTTCCTCTTCCTTCGCGTTACCAATTGTTACAACACCGCCATCTACACCTTCTTCCAAACATTTTGTTCTATTCTGTCTATGGTTACATACCCCAACATTTCCTACCTCCTGCTCCCTAAGCTTTGTTTCCCCAGTCGACATCTAACTGAGCCTCAAGGAAGCTACAGATGACATTTATTCTAGCTCTTAGTGTCCAAAAAAGAACGCAAACCAAGTGTTCTGACCAGCAACACAGTTGGGAAAGTGTCCATTCACATGAATGATTTGGTGTGATGCCCTCAGAAGAGCCAAGGACAGTCTTGTCAGCTTATTTTCCATTACCCACAGGACGAGTCCAGTGGCCTTCTGATAGCAGCTTCTCCATTACTCACAGTCTTTGTTTCCTCGGTTGTTCTTCTGCTGGTTAAATCTAAACTGAACCTAGCTCTTAAAAATCAATCACATTCATCATGTACCACAATGCTAAGTGATAAAAAGATCAAGTCTGTGTTTTACGTAGCTCATTCTGGCTGCAGAAGAACAGACATGAAAGCAATAGCATAGGAATCACTCGTCTAAAATGGAAGGCATGAGCATGGGCAGGGATGGAGGCAGGGGTAGAGGTGGGGGAGGGTGTGTATTCCCCATGTTGCTGGAGTATTTTTTGGGGGGAGGGAGGGGCAAGGATAAGCTGGGACGAAGTGAGAGAGTGTCATGGACATACATACACTACCAAATGTAAAATAGATAGCTAGTGGGAAGCAGCCACATAGCACAGGGAGATCAGCTTGGTGCTTTGTGAACACCTAGAAGGGTGGGATAGGGAGGGTGCGAGGGAGACGCAAGAGGGAAGAGATATGGGGATAAATGTATACGTATAGCTGATTCACTTTGTTGTACAGCAGAAACTAACACACCATTGTAAAGCAATTATACGCCAATAAAGGTGTAAAAAAAAAAGATAATTTTGTTTAGTTCTAACAGAAGTGAGAGAAAGTGTGGCCAGCTTTTCTTGAGGCTCTTTTAGCATACAAAGCATTTTGATTTCTCCCAGATTAAAGTCTACGTATTTGGTCTTGTAGCATCTAATATGATTTTTTTAAATTTAATTTATTTTTTATACAGCAGGTTCTTAATAGTCATCCATTTTATACACGTCAGTGTATACATGTCAATCCCAATCTCCCAATTCATCACACCACCACCACCACCACCCCCCACTGCTTTCCCCCCTTGGTGTCCATACGTTTATTCTCTACACCTGCGTCTCAATTTCTGCCCTGCAAACTGGTTCATCTGTACCATTTTCTAGGTTCCACATATATGCGTTAATATACGATATTTGTTTTTCTCTTTCTGATTTACTTCAGTCTGTATGACAGTCTCTAGATCCATCCACATCTCAACAAATGACCCAATTTTGTTCCTTTTTATGGCTGCGTAGTATTCCATTGTATATATGTACCACATCTTCTTTATCCATTCGTCTGTCAATGGGCATTTAGGTTGCTTCCATGACCTGGCTATTGTAAATAGTGCTGCAATGAACATTAGGGTGCATGTGTCTTTTTGAATTATGATTTTCTCTGGGTACGTGCCCAGTAGTGGAAATATAAGTGTTCTCCAGTCTGTGAGTCACCTACCCAGTAGTTATGGGATTTGATTTTACTGTGATTGCACCCCTCATACCATCTCATTGTGGCTTCTCATTTGTCTTTGGATGTGGGGTATCTTTTTTGGTGAGTTCCAGTGTCTTCCTGTCGATGATTGTCCAGCAGCTAGTTGTGATTCTGGTGTTCTCACAAGAGGGAGTGAGAGCACATCCTTCTACTCTGCCATCTTGGTTCAGGGTCTGAAGTATTAATGTTTCCTTGGATCTGGTTGCTTTTCCTATACCTGGAACATTAGTACTCCTGCCCAGATTCTTATACTCATGTTTTTTCTTTGTTTTTGTCTTAAATCTTGAAAAATATTTCATACTTTCTACTCTAGAAAGAATAAAACCTTGATATGAACAGTTGTATGATACTTCCAACCTTATCAGAAACAGTAAGTGTTTCCTTTGATAGATTAGGAGCCATATGGCCCCAGTGACCCACTGTATTATGGGGTCTGAATTTTTTAAAAGTTGAAAGCCTTCTGCAATAATTTATATGGAGCTTAATGAGCATCTGAACTAGCATACTAATGAGAAAAACAGAAAGGAGAGAATAAATCAAGAACTGTTTTAGGGATAAATTTGGCAGAATTTGGTGATTGATTATAAGTGGCAGATTTCTAGATTGACATCCAGATAGATGATGGCAGCATGAATTGCAACAAATAACAGGGACATAAAGGGGAGAAGAGAAGGGAGAAGGTGGGGCATGTTCAGTGTGAGGTGCCTGTGGAAAAATTTGATGGAAATATCCAGCAGCAAGTTGAATATAGGAACCAAAAATTGGAAATGTAGATTTGGGCATGTTCAACAAAAGGGTGGTAATTAAAACTGTAAGAATATATGAGATTACCTGGGTGGCTTAGGTAGAAAAACAAGATCAGTGGCTAAGGTCAAAACCATTGAGAACCTTTATGAGATGAGATCCAAGGAGAAAAGAGATTTAAACGGGTCACCTTTTCCAACCTCAATCTGAAGGACACTATAGGGTTAAGATACAAAGTGAAATGTATCTGCCTGTGGGTGGGTATGTGCATGTACACCCATGCATAACGTTTGCAGGAGAATGGAGAGAAATATTGAAGGCTATACACCAGATTGTACTGTAGGGACAGGGTTGAGAGAAAAGGAGGGAATTCGAAAGAGAAAGGAAAAGGGGCAGCAAAGAAAGTAAAAATCAACATGTAAGAACAGTTTTAACTAAAGATTCCATTTATGTAAAAATTTGTGTGTGTGCGCACGTGTGTGTGTATGTGTGTACATAAAGTAAGAATAAAAATGAAAAAGGATAGAGTTAATCTGTGTCTATACTCTCTTAGGATTTTCCAGGTTATACTCCAAGTATTTTTTAAGCAATTTTTAAGCAAAATACAGATTAATGTATGTTCCTATTTCAGTACAAAAATTTTTAATTATGCATGAAAATATATTTGTGTATATATGTGTATTAGAAAAATGGAGCAAAGTGTGAAAGTCCACACCAGTTAGCTATCACTGAATCCTTCAAGAGCATGGGATAGGAAATGGAAGGGGCAGTGATAATCAGTGTTCTCTTCATACATCTTTATGTTGTTTCACTTGTAACAACAAGAACAGAGTACTCTGTAGTTTAGAAAACATCAAATAAAAAAAATTTAAATCAGAGCAGTGGTTTCCTGAAATCTAAATTTCAGCTGTAGCAGCCAGCACCTCATTAGAAATACAACCACACCTTTTCTTTTCTTCTTTTTTTTTTTTCTGGTGATTTCAGTTTTTTTATTTCAATTTTTTGGAAAGAAAACGTAGAACGTTAGCATTTGAAAAGTCTCAACATTTATAGATGATACACTTGAGACCCAAAGAAATAAAAGGATTTTCCCAAGGTCACAGTTAGTCAATTCCACAGATGCCTAAATAAATGTCGACCCACTACGGCCAACATCATCTTGAGGGGCCTGCATATGTAATCCATTAACAGAAAGGAAGTGGAATTACTACTAGATAATCACAAATACAAAATGGCGGCTGGATAATGCTGACTCTTCCTTTTTCCCTTCCCAGCTGGTCAACTTTTAGCTCTGAATGCCCTGTTGCTCATCGCTGAGCCAGAGGTTAAATGTTGTTAATGGTTCCTCAGGCTACTGCATTTGGAAATCCTACTCATCACCATCCTGCCTCCTTTTATACCTTATCTGTTTGTGAATCTTTTTCTCTTCCTATATTTTCAAGTACAGCCCATTTCATATAACGATTCTTACACACCTTTAGCATCTTAACTATTCACTCCTCTGAGTTTTTCAATTAATACGAGAAAGGCCTCTCCGTATTATCTTTGGAAAAGTAAATGAGTTCATTATCTGCCAAAATTAACCTTTGTTAAGTTAACCAATGTAGCCAAAATGTCTTCAAGTTCTAAGTGATACGATTATCTTTATATATTATGCTTACATATTATATATATTTTATATATAAGCAATTATTTTTTTCAAATCTCTAACTTGGATTACAGAAACATATGGGCTAAAAATTTGGGGAGCATTTGACTGTATTTTAATGATAACTTAAGTTAGAAATTAAAGACTATCCCTTAGAGATTTCCAGGATCGTGTTCCCAAAAGAAAACACTACATAAATAGCTAGAAAACACTGCCACAGGGGATGACACATCCATATATCCCATGGCAACCTGCTTGACTGAGGTCAAAAGCAAGATTTTAACAAATGATTTAAATTACACGGTTAAAAAAAACACATAATCTGCCTGAATGCTTTAGGTTTTTTTTCCTCCTCTGCAATGAGTGACATCATCTTTTTTCACTTATTCCATTAGAAAGAACAATTTATTCAAGGTGAAATTGGCTTTAATCAAGGATAAAAACAAAGCTTTTAGATTTCACACACAACTCTAAAGAGTGACCAAGAATTACTGCCCCACTCCCAGAATCTCAACAGGGATTTAACTCAGTAGAATATCAACTGAATTCAAGAACATTTTGATGCCTGGTTCCAGCTCAGGAGATTGAAGAAATATATAGGTTAGGCTCCACTTTTATCTGGGCCATTGTTGAAAAAAATGACACAATGGTTTTGTTCATGGTTTGATAAAATTAACTGACTGGGTTCAAAGTGAAGTCCATGAGATGCATAAGTGTTTCATAGTTTGGTTTAAGTACCTGATAAAAATACAGGTTATTACTAACATTCTAGTTTTTTCGAGAATTTTCCTTCCACTGGGCAACATGGTTAGGATTTTTTTTTCTAAACAAATAAAGTATATTTGGTATACTTTTACCTAATGAAGAGGGATTGTACTGTATCTTCTTTTTTTTTTTTTTTTTTTGGGTAGGCGGGCCCCTCACCGCTGTGGCCTCTTCCGTTGCGGAGCACAGGCTCCGGACGCGCAGGCTCAGCGACCATGGCTCATGGGCCTACCCGCTCCGCGGCATGTGGGATCTTCCCGGCCCGGGGCACGAACCCCTGTCCCCTGCATCGACAGGCAGACTCTCAACCACTGCGCCACCAGGGAAGCCCTGTATCTTCTTTTTGATGAGAGTGGAAAGCAAAGGATTACCCTGAGGTGGACGATCCCTCCTGCCTGTGAGGCATCTCTGTGCATTCCTTGTTGGATGGTGTGGCTGCGGAAGATGGGACTTGGATAGACAGGGCAAGGCAGAATGGAAAATGGGAGATGGTCGATATGGTACCTGTCATATGACCGGCAGAGTTCAGGACTCCATGGCGGGCTGAAGGTTGTGCTGTGCCCTGGAGCTGGTTTAATAAATAAGAAGGTATGGTATGCAACCATTCAAGCATGTAGAAACTTTTGTTCACATGTTTTCTGAAACTCTAGGACATTTTCCCTTTGATTAACATGCAGGACTACTTGACAGGATCCCCCTCTTCACCCTGAAGAGCCTAGATGACAGAAATCTACATTATGCCCCTAAATCTTGAGTCTTAGGCTTTTTCTTCTTCTCTCCTTGCTTTAATTGTGCAGAAGTAAATGCAACATCATAAGCAATGTAAAAATCAAGTCTTGCTAGTTAAATATAAGAACACAGAGCAAAATATCTGAGAAAGGTTACACCTCTTTAAAGATGCAAATTGATAATGGAGCTCAATATCAAAACAACAGAGCGCTGTTAATTTTTAAAAAGGTGCAAATTGCTAATCTTACTTAAGGCTTTTTTTTTTAATTGCTTATTAACAGTCCTGGCACGTGCACGCACACACACACACACACACACACACACACACACACACACAAAATTAAACAAAACAAACTCTTAAAAACAGAGGGAGAAAGAGACTTGCTGGTTTCAATAAGAGTTGTTAAAGTCTGGAGACTAAATTATTTATCCCATGGTCAATCTAGAACTCCCCACACTTGATTTACCCATTATTTCCACCACAGTGCTGCAAAACAACCACAAAACCTCAGTGGTACACAACAACAAACATATATTTGGCTCAAAGTTTAGAGTTCAGCTGATCTCAGCTGGACTTGGCTGGTCTTGCCTGGCCTCACTCATACATCTGCAGTTAGCTGTGGGTTGACTAGGGAGCCCTGCTGATTTAGCTGAGCTTGCTCACATATCTGGGGCCAGCTCCCTGTTGACTGATGTGCTGACTGTCATGATGGGACAACTGGTCTCTGCTCCATGTGTTTCTCCCTCCAGCAGGCTAGCCCAGGCATGTTCTCATGGCCATGACAGAGGAGCAACAGTTGAAGCAGAAACATGTAAGCCATTTTTCAACCATCTGCCAAGTATCACATGTATTAACAGCTGTTTTGTAGTCATCCTGTGGAGGTAGGATGGACACACACCACCACCACATCCCCAAATAACAGGCTGCAAGTCAAGACTGATGACACTTCACACACCGAGAGAATTTGAAAAAATGCTTGTCATTCATACAAGGGACTTCTTGGGGGAGCATGGTAGACACAAGACAATCTGGAATGGCAAGAGAAGAGGAAGTGGGTTGGGTCTTTATAGTGGCAGTGCGGGGGATGGAGAAGAGTTTATCATGTGAGTTAGGGTGTTCAAACTTTCTGTCATTGCCAAGAGCTCAGGAGGCACATGTGTATTTTCTTGTCTAAGGTTAGATGTACAGTGGTAGAGAAGGGAAGGGTGAAAGTCTCAACGTTGTCAATGGTCAAACATCAAACTGGAGTCAAACTAATCCAACATTCCATTGGCCAAAAAAAGTCACATGGCCAAACTCAGAATCAAAAGGCAGAGAACTTAACTCCAGTGAGAGGAATTACAAAGCCATATGCCAAAGGTGCATGGATACGGAAAGGATACAGAATTGAGACTACTAATGCAATCAATCTAACATACCTGATGTAGATGGAGACTCAGGACCAGGGCATTGTTGCCTCCAGAAAAATTTTTGGATACATATGATGAAACAATGGATCGTGCCCTCAGACACTGGAGAATTGTAGGGGGAATGATGAATCCAAAGAGTTAATGAATTTTAGGTGACCCTACGAAAAGGAAAAAACAAAACAAAACATGAAATCTTAAAAACTTCAACTGAATCTAATAGGTTGGCAATTGCTGGGGGGAGGGAGGAGTGCTGTTAGATCCCAAATTTGATGTCTGTCATTTCTTAAGACATGAGGTTAGGTCCTATGCTAATTCAGTGTAGTTATCTCTTAGCAAACCCTCCTGAGGAAGAGGAGTCCTAACCTGGTCACAAATCTCCACAAAGTCTACTGGTTTGACATCCTCTCCCTACCTCATTACTTGAATATGAAAAATAGACAATAATTTCAATATTGATCTAAGTAAAATACAGCAAGAAGGGAAGGCCTGCTGACCTTCAGCCTCTCCTTCAAGTCCCCCTCCCCCCACATATAATAATTTCATATAAAGACAACATAAATATTTTTCGTTTTCCACCTTTCAGAATTATTTCAGCCTCCGCCCAGTAAACATCTACAGGGTGCCTGGTCTGTACAATGAGTGGGTGAAGTGTTCTTTGGCTTCCCTTCAACACCACCAACCCCGCACACACCATAGCACACTGCCCCCCATCATCTGCCTCCTTTAGAAGCTTGAGAGGGGAACCAGTGATTATCCTGACAACCACCAGAGCTGGACAGATAAGCAAGCCCAACCCAGGGAAGAGAAGAAAACAGAATTTTATTGCCACAATTTAGAATAATTTCTCCAAGTAGCTGAATAGAAACTTTACATTTTATATTCTTTAGGAAAGATCCTACTAGAAAAGGACAGAAAACGGTAATAACTCAGGAGAACTTGAGATCCTAGGGAACTACTATGCCGATGAAAGCAAACCTTTCCTAAAAGTTCACTCCCTTTCACTTCCCACAACCAGTCAATCACCAGCTTGGTCCATCTGACTTCTGAAATGCTTAGTGAATTCATTCATTTTCATCCATCCCCTTAAACTGCACGTAATCTAGATACTTAAGTGGCATCTATCCATGGCTCCCCAAACTTTACAGGATGATTCCATAACTCCATTACACATAATGTAAAAATATCCACAAAACTGTCTCTTTCCCATCTCTCCAGTCTCATCTCTTACCAATATATACCCCACATCTCCCATCTGCATTTCCCTGGAGCCACCACATTCATTTAAGGCTCCAGGCTCCAGTAAATTTTCTCACCCTGGAACGCCCTCCAGTGTGTCAAACCACCTCCCGATGATCCTCCAATCATTCTGTACGTCCCAGTCCAAATGTCTCATGCACTATGAATGTTTTCCCACCTCTTCCAGCCACAATTATTTCAGGCTTCTGTACGCGCGTAACACTTTCTACCTACCTCTATTACAGTCCCTTTCATAACTGTATTATAATAGTTTGTTGACCTATTTGTTTCTGGTTAGACTATGAGCTCCTTGAAAGCAAGAGCCATCTCATTCTTCTTTGTATCTGTCTTCATCTAGCCCTTAGCACAATCCCTGGAACCTAACAGGCACTCAGTGCATGTCTGATAAATGAATGAATTCACTGTTTCTTCCTCACAGATCTCTGACCTCCTCACACCAGCAGAGTGGTGTTCGGTGTGGTCACTGGGACAAAGTAAACATGGATTCCTCAATCAGCAGTGACTACCTACAAACTTCTCAGAAGTAGAACCTAAAAGATCAAGATAGCACAGGAAACATCATGAGAGACATATGGGAGGGAGGGAGAAAGAGAAGGAATGGGAAGAACGAGAAGAGAGGAGGGAAGTAAACGGTTGAAAAATAATTTAGATAAGCAAATAGAAGAAGAAAAATAAACTAAGAGTTATGACAGTAAAGGAGAGCTACACCACAAGAAGGAGAGAGATGGAAAAGCACTGTTCATAGAAAAAACGGGGAAGGAAGGGGAAAACTAAGGAAACCAATGAAAGTCAATTAGAAGGAAAGTGAAAAGACTTATTCAAGGAGTATGGTGTTAAAAAGTAAATGAAGTGGAAATTTTTCAAGTGTTAAACTCTACCCAAAAACAGTATGAGGGGAAATTTTCACACAATGAAACTTAAAACAAGTGAAGAAAAGGCATAACAAGTCTTTTGCTTGTGTTTAGATGGTATAAAATACTAAATCACAATTCAAGTACTTTACCAACACTAATTAAGGTAGGTAGGTCAATATTATCGGCCTTGTTTATAAGAGAAAACAACCACTGGAGCTAGAAAGATTAGACACCTCAACAGGATCACACAGTGAGTGTTTCTCCAAAAAAGAACTGTGTGAGTTGTATTACACAGAGACAAAGCTATGTAAAGAATACAAAAACTTGGGCTTCCCTGGTGGCGCAGTGGTTGAGAATCTGCCTGCTAATGCAGGGGACACGGGTTCGAGTCCTGATCTGGGAAGATCCCACATGCTGCGGAGCAACTAGGCCCGTGCTCCACAGCTACTGAGCCTGCACGTCTGGAGCCCGTGCTCCCCAACAAGAGAGGCCGCGATAGTGAGAGGCCCGCGCACCGCGATGAAGAGTGGCCCCCACTCGCCGCAACTAGAGAAAGCCTTCGCACAGAAACGAAGACCCAACACAGCCAAAAATAAAATATATAAAAATAAATAAATAAATAGTCTGGTAGATTCTATTAAAAAAAAGCAAAGAATACAAAAACTTACAAGAAACCTCTCAGGGCAGAAGAAAAGGAAAATATAAATGAGCAAAGAGCAGATAAAGCATGTAAAGACTTATTAATTAATTCCCAGAAAATGTCCAGGGCTTTAAACATACCACCCTGTGTCCAGCAAGTTATATCTTAGGATGACCAAGAGTCAAGCCCATGAAAGAGATAGTTCCACTGGGCAGCAAACTCTAAGTTCATTCAGTTCCCTGAATTAGAGGTAGGGCCAGAGATACAAGAACACAAAAGAGAGGTCTGACAGTGTCAGGAATCTGACCCTGTGCAAGCTGCCGATACTTCCACCAGCTTGTCTCTTCCTTGCCGCCATACTTCCTGTAAGTTAAGTCTTCAGTACACATGGGAGGGCTTTCCAGCAATGTCACTGAAGCCCCTTGTGACATCTGAGTCGTCTGGGCCCCACTGTACTGCTCTTATAGCTATTATCGCTGGACCACAATCGCTGGTTTACAAGCATTCTCCTCAACTAGACTGGGAACGCCTTGAGGTCAGGCCTTGTATCTTCCTCGCCTCTTCCCACGCAACATCCACCAAGATTCCCATCATGTAGTAAGTGATAATTAAACTAAGTGAAATAATAGATGACTCAATAAAGGAGCAAATTCTAAATGCTGCTTCATCTTTAAGCCAAGCCCCCTGAGGGTTTGTGACAACTCTCTGGGCACCCAGCTACAATTTGAATTATTCACCACTAGATGGCACTATTTTAATGAGGTAGCAAAGCCCTTACCCCAACATCCTTACTATCAAATAAAAACTATTATTCCAGAAGTAGAATTTTCTAACCCTGGAATTTCTTTTACATTTCCATAATATTCTAATGTTTGACTTGTCAAAAAGGAAAACATTTTACAATAAATTCTCACTTTCCCAGCCCCATTGTTACGGCCACATAAATCACCATTAGAAAGTTGAATCCTTTCAATCCCTCCTCCATACGCCTGAGGAACTTCCCTTGTTAGGATTTGTTCTTGTTATAGTGTTTTCGACCTCATATATTTCCACTGGGCAGCAAACCAGGGGCCTTAAAATCATATCCCTGTGGACAGAGTCAGCCCTAGACAATATCCACCCCTAAGCAGCTGCCTGTCCCATGGCATTTGCGAAGTCTCTCAAAGTTTAGACTTCTAGGCCATTGTCGCTACTGCCAGTAAGAACAAGGCTGAGCAGCAGTAACAGGCAGTCAGACATCGGGTGGGTGTCCACACACCGCCAGCAGATTCCAGGAGGCAGAGAACCCAGAATGCATCCCTGACAAAAGTGGGATGGAAAAGCGGCAGGCAAAGAGAAGGGCTGTTTCCCTGGGCTCCCCTACCCCAGCAGTGATGGTCATTCCTTGGGGTCAGGGCACTGAGTCCCCTTCCTTCACACTCAAAAGAACCATTTTTCTCATTGAAAGGCAAAAATAAACCAATTAGTGACACTGCTTTATCCATATATTTTAATAAGGTTACCACTGTAAAAATATATACTTTGTACACTGGTTTTATTCATTTCTTAATAAGCCTGATACTGAGAAATAATGTATTTCATTCTTGATAACTTCCTCAAGAAGGTCACAGGGGGCAGCTGGCCTTTGCACCCTCGGCACACCCTCTATAAGTAGCTGCCCGCAGCTCCCAGCCTGCCACCTGCCTTTCTATACATCACTGCTCAATCACTGCCGAGTGCCTCGTGCTGTTGAGGACAAACTACCTCACCTCATTCACCTGGGACTCTGGGAGAGCAAAGATCATGTCTTTTGAATCTTTTTCATCCATGTTCATTGCCCTGTTGAGTAACTATCAGGAGGACAGAGTAGCCAAGTTTGAACTAGAACTCAGCCCCGAACTCATCTTCATTATAGGTGACAAGGCAGCTGAACATCTTAACCAGCTTCCCAGTCTGTATCCTCAAAACCCAACACATTTGGACCCAAACTCATACCTCCCTTCTATCCTCAGCCCCCCAGATCCGCTCCTCCTTTTGACTTTCTGCTGATGGCACTATGGTTCGTCTAGTGATCCAAGCTCAAAACCTTAATCTTTGCCTCCTTGTCCTTCCTCACCCTATACTTGCTTTTATCCATCCCCTCCTGTCTCAGGCCATGGATAATGGTACTAGGGTTCCCCTTCCCTTAAGGGATGACTCTCAGGCATCTCAGAGAAACAAAACTAGTCAAGAGTACAGGCTGTGGAGTCAGAAAGATCTAGTGATAGTTATTATTATCGTTGCTGCTCTTGTTACTACAATTATTCTGTTCAGTCCTTTTCATTTTCAGGATTTTCCTGGGCTATACCAATGGTTATAACCAAGATGTCATGGGGTATCACCACCCCAGCCCCCTGCAAAAGCTGACTCTCAGTTCTGGGGCATTCCAACAGAGATAGTCCAGATTCCAGAGCCTCTGCTTTTCGCCACCGTCTGTGCCCACGTTAATTTACAAAGGTGACTGAGTGACAATGTGGAGAGGTCAATGCCATTGAAAAAAACATCCAACTAAAATCCACCCCCCGCCCAGTCCCTGTGGTACCATCCCACAATCCACCGCTAAAACTTACTGGGCTATTTATTGTATGCTGATCTTTACACATAGGACCTCATCTGATGTTCACAACAACCCTATGGGGTGCATTATTTT
This sequence comes from Neophocaena asiaeorientalis asiaeorientalis, assembly GCF_003031525.2. NCBI lineage: Eukaryota > Metazoa > Chordata > Mammalia > Artiodactyla > Phocoenidae > Neophocaena > Neophocaena asiaeorientalis. Next base: position 3,175,709 of record NW_020173114.1, read on the forward strand.
AGTATCCCCATTTCCAGAGGAGGAAACAGAATCAGAGAGGACATTCTTGCCTCAGGTCACATGGCCAAGAAAGAGAGGAATCTTTCTGACTTGTTTTATCCTCCCTTCCTCCAACTTTTACAAAGATGAAGCCTATTTTGGTTTCAACTTGTTTTTAAATCCCTACCTTGATACTAGGCCATATCTTATCAAAAGAAGTCATTCATTTAAGTGCCTGAATACAATTCTATATCGATGAGCTAAAGTTTACCGATATTCCTGGAATACTGAATGAATATACTAATAGAATAAAAAATAGTCTGTAGATAAATAAGACCAAACTTGTCATTTTACAAATGAGAAAAGTAAAGCCCACAAGTGAAATATGCCTCACTTGACATGATGTAGCAGGAAGGGAAGCAGAATCCAGAGCAACTTCTCTTCAGCACTCAGCTCACCTACTGAGACTAATTCCACACAGTATAAAATTGTAGTGAAGGATGGATTCTTCCTTATAGATAGTAGAGCATAGTGGTTGTATTAGTCATGTTTTTTATTTCTGTATTTTATGATGTTTTGACATCTTCCTAAAACCCTTCTGGCTGGAGTTCTAAGCCAGTTCTTAGAGATGACAAAGGACTCAGCCTGGGGCAGGCCTTTGATCTGCAAGGAAACCACTCCAGCACCACAGCTCCTCCGTCTGGCCTAAACACCTCAGAAGGCCATCATCCCAGGGTCAGGAACAGGCAAGCAGAGAGCACCTCCAGGGCAAACTAGCCAGTCTTGAACTGTTTTCCCTGCTCTACCTTGTCCTTCCCTTGGAAACCCCAATAAAGGCTTCTGCTTAAACTGGTGCTTGCTCCTGATTCAGTTTCCTGACCGAAACCTGGTTTTCTTTCTGTGGCCCTGCGTGGTGAGCCGTGTCTCTCATTTCTAGGGGAACTGGGAGTAATACTGAACTTTTTTTCAATGGCATTGACCTCTCCACGTTGTCACTCAGTCACCTTTGTAAATTAACGTGGGCACAGACGGTGGCGAAAAGCAGAGGCGCTGGAATCAGACCCAATAGTCCCACTTCCATCACCCTATGTCCCTTGTGCACCTGGTGAGGCTTTAGAAGAGCTTTGAAGGATGAATGAGACTTCAACAGGCTGACAGGGCAGGATAGGGCATTCCACGCAGAGGAAACATTAGAGGTGTCATCAAGGAGGCATGAAACAGCATGGAGTCCTCGGAGAGGTATGAGAGTATGGTATTCTAGAGTCTAGGGACCAAGGCACAGGGTGTGGGGGTAAGGAGGCTACAGGGTGAACAGAGGCCATCAACATGTCAAGCTGAGGGCTTGTACTTTGTCCTACAGGTGATGAGGAGCCAGTGACAGGTTTTAAGCAGGGCAGAGACAGGATCAGATAGGTCCAGTGGTCTATCTCCAACTTCTTTTGCTTTTCCACCTGCCTGGAATGGCTTTGCATCTCCTCTTCTTCAAGTCAATTCCCCAATTAATTTCAAGGTCCTGCTCATAATTCACCATAATGGAGAGCTCTGTCTGGCTCTCCCATCCCGTGGTTCTCTTTCCCTTTCCCTGTGCTCCCTCGGCAAGTCTGATCAGCTCCATCACAACTCACTAGCTACTGGTTCAACAGTCCTCCAGACCTCCAGAGGCAAGTACCTTTAAAGCCACCAGATGATGGGTTCTTTCAGGGTAGGACCCTGTATTCCACTTCGGGATTCCCATCCCAGCATCCCACGCCCAGTGACCGCCCTCTGTGGGCAGCTTGAAGAGCCTCACAGGGGACGGCTGCAGCTGTCTGAGAAGTAACCAACTGCTCATCCTGCACGCACTCCACGTGCCCAGGAAACAGGAAACCCTCTGAAATCCTGTACTTCTCCAGAACACAAGGATTCCCAGGGAAATCAGGCTGCCTGATTCTTGGTTCTCCAGGGGACTTCTTTCCACTAGCAGAAACACAAGCGCCTGCTGCAAGAGCAAAGCTATTCAATTAGCTCTCACTGAAGTTACTTCTTCCCCACAGGTGTAAATTGGATGCCTTGTATGTTGTTTTGAACTTGACTCAACATAAAAAGATAGTTACAGATTGTCTATGGCTCCAAAGAAGGAGGCAAAGACACATTCAAGACCTGCAAAGTTTATTCCGCGTGCCCCAGCCCTCCACCTGGGGGGAATCATGCACAAGCAGGGTTTCACTAAGTGAGTTACAAGGCAATTCATTCCTCCTGCACCCACAGAGAAGAGTAGAGCAGTGTCTGCCACAGTATCGAAGGTCCTCTAAAAGTGGTTAAATATGTACATGGCATATGATTGCCATGCACTGAAGTAAATTTCTCTCAGGAAAAAGAGTGATTGTAAAATCAGCATGATAGAAGCCGATGCTTTTCAAAAGATGTTTGATCTAAGAATGAATCAAATCTTCTGGCAAAATTCTTACCCAAATAGGACAATAGAAACAGAGCATGTTTTCCAGTTGCTGCTTCTAAACGATTTCAGCTACGTTCACACCACTGCCCTCCAATGGCTCCCCTTTCTTTTACTGTATATAATGCATTTCATGATCTGCTCCCACTCCCTGACTAGTTTCCTCTCCTGCTATTCCCCAACATACCCCACCTACTTCTGCCAAACTGGTCTCTGCATTTCCTCAAATGGGCCATATTCTATCTCATCTTTATTCCTTTTCCTATGTTATTCCTTCTTCTTAGAACATGTTCCCACACACACCCAACCCTCACTCTCAATTTTCTGGTTAACTCCTATTTCTAAGTACGATAACCAAAATGTATTAGTGTCTCAAGTACTCCTGGTATTGTATTAGGTTACAATATAATAAATAAAAGTCAGATTGCCTTCAAACTCCAGCTCAGGCAGCATCCTCTCCAGAAACTACGTCCATGACTCTTCAGGAGTCAGTGAGGGTTCCCTCCTCTTCAGCACTTTCCTCTCTTACAGAGCTTATCATGCCCCACTATAACCACTGGTTGTGGTTATACAGTACACCACTGTTTACTGATTGTGTCTCCTGCCAGGCTGTGAGCTTGCTGAAGTCAGAAAGAGTGTCTTCCATCTCTGTACCCAATACCTCCATCTCTAAAAACTGGCAGTCAGCATGTGTTCAGTAAATGCTTATTGAATGAATAAAAAAAAAATGAATGAACTGAATTACGCTGACAGCCTTTGCATGGCAACAAACAGACCTGTGACTGGGGAGATCATTAAACAGACATGGGTTTAAAATCCCAGCCACATTTTACTGGTTATGGTTTGGAAAAATTACTAAACCTATATTTTCAACTATTCAAAAAATAGCTAGATGAATGAACCAACATGGGTGAACCTTGAGGACATTATGCTAAGTGAAATAAGCTAGTCACGAAAAAGACAAATATCGTATGATTCCACTCATATGAGTTACCTAAAGTAGTCAAATTCATGGAGACAGAAAGTAGAATGGTGGTTGCCAGGGACTGGGCGGGTGGGGAAGGGGAGTTATTTAATGGGTACAGAGTTTCAGTTTGGGAAAATGAAAACATTCTGGAGATGGATACTGTTGATAGTTTCACTACAACGTGAATGCAGTTAATGTCACTGAACTGTACACTTTTAAATGGTTAAAATGATAAATTTTACACTATGAATATTTTACTACAATAAAAAATAATTTCCAATTAAAAAAAGGTAAGTCTTGAGACTTCTGATCCTGACAAAATGTCATAGAGTCTTTCTCCCTGTTCTACCCCACTAAGTACAACCCTCGTAATAATGCAAACGGGAAACCAAAGGAAAATTCTGAAAGGTGGAAAAGAAAGGTGAACTGGTTAGGGAACCCCAGGATGAGAGGAACAACATGGTGGGGGTTGGGGGGAGGTGGTGGCAGGGCATCTTATGTCCCTCCCACTCTCACCCTAATAAAGACTTAAGCCTGGTGTTTCCCAACTTCCAGCTTAGCAACAGAAAGTGGCCCGGGTAGACTCATTACTCCTCTAGATCAAAGGTGAGTCCCACTGACAACACCAAGGTGAAGGCAAGGAAAGGGAGATCAGACTGGTCGGAGGCCTTGCAGACAATAAGCAGCTGGAGAGGTAGCACTTTCCTTCCCACCAAGACCGATGCTACACTCCCCCACCTAGAGACACTGGCAAGGGGATCCTCCACAACAAGTAGGCCGGCCCAGAAAGCCCCTGCAGGCTGGAGATTCTTACCACTGTTGAGACACCAGGCATCCCACCAGCAGCAGCAAGGAGGATCCCACCCTAACAGGCCACCCCTACCATCCCCTACAGGCAGTGGGAATCCTGCCACAAAAAAAACCATACATGAACAAGCTCTATAACAGTATAAATTTCATTGCTCCTTTTTTCTCTTTGACTTTCTGCTTCAACTCCACAGCCCCAAAGAATTTTACCTTAATATGCTGGAATGTTAAGTCTTTCACTGATCACTTATATCAGTCAGGATAGCTACATAATGCTTCACTAACAAGTCCAAAATCTCAGTGGCTTCATACAACAGTTTACTTCTCTCTTAAGCATCATATATACTGAAAATAGAATCAACTGAAAAACAACACAAAGAAGTAAGAAGTGGCAATAAAAATTAAAAACAAAAGTCAATAGCTTTATGCAACTAAACAACAGGAGATATAATGAAAGAAATAATCCCTTTTATACATGGGTATTTATAGAGAAAACAAATGAATGAATGAATGAATGAAAGAATAGAAAGGGAGTAGAGTCCTACTTCTGACCAAGACAGAGAAATAGGGACATAATTTGTTCTCACATCTAAAGCAACCAAAAAACTGGACAAAATATGTAAAGCAATGATTTTCAAAACACTGGACATCAAGCGACAAAGGAGTTGCTATACTTGTCCCAGCTTACTGTCTAAAGATAGTTTCCAGACTACAGCACAGAAAAATGGAACTAGGAACAGTATTCCTGAATTAAGGAATAAGAATTGGGACTTCAGGGAGATTAAGTTAACTAGAATTCACAAAACAGAAAAGCAGAGAGGAGAGAGCTTGAGAGAGAGACAGTGAGGGAAAATGCACTGTTCAGCTCTGCAAAGAGTCCCACTTGACTGTCAGCTGAACACTGATCAACACATCCAAGGCAGAGGAGAGAACTGCTCAAAGAGATTAGGAGGGAAAACAACTGGAGCCCACACAGAGAGAGGGATAGTTCCTATTTCCATCAGCCAGAATGAGAAACTAAATAGCTCACAGAGCATCAACAGTGTATTCAGAAGGCTTTTGCTTCAGCAATAGGAAAAATGTATCCCTGAATAAACATTGCTCTGGTCATGCCTAACAAAGATCAGGACATATTATATAGTAGGAACACAAAATATTGAGCACACAAAAAGGTAAAATCGCAAGATCTGGCATGAAATCAAAAGTTATTTGACATTCAAAGAGGGAAAAAATGTGACCAATAATGAGCAGAAGCAATCTAAAACCAGCCAAGAAGTAACACAAAACAGAATTAGTAGACAAGAACATTAAAACATTTATCATAACTATTTCATGTGTTTAGGAAGCTAGAAGAAAGATGATGTTAACTAAACATATGGAAGGTTTAAAAAAATATATCAAACTTCTAGAAATAAAAACTACAATCTCTGTAGTGGAAAACACTTAGGATGGGATAAGAATAAATTACATATTTCAGGGGAAAATTAGTGAACTTGAAGACATACAGAAGTTATCCAAAATAACACACAAATAGAGAAAAAGAGACAATTTTAAGTGACCTAATTTATGTGTAATTGAAGTTCCTAAAGGGAATGGGGAATAGAGAGAGAAAAATAATTGAAAAAATTGTGGCTGAACATTTTCTAAATTGATGAAAACTTGAAACCCAAAGATCAAAGAAGCTCCACAAACTCCAAAAATATTAAATAAAATTATACTAAGACACATTAAAATCAAACCGTTTAAAATCAATAATTAAAAAGACAGAAAAGTAGTCAGAAAAAAGACAAGTTATAGAAATAATCCTAAGAATGACAGCAGACTTTTCATCAGAAACAAGGCAAGTCAAAAGACAATGGAAAGACATCTTTAAAGTCCTGAAAGTAAAAACATCTTTAAACCTAGAATTCTATGTCAAGAGAAAATATCTTCCAAAAATGAACAGGAAATAATGACTTTTTCAGATATATAAAAGCCTAAATAATTCATCACCAGCAGAACCGCACTGCAAGAACTATTAAAGAAAGCCATCCAGGCAGAAGGAAAAAGATACCAGATGTAAGTCTATATCTACACAAAGGAATGAAGAACACCAGAAATGGTGAACATGTGGGTAAATATAATGTTTTCTTGTTTTTTTAATCACTTAAAATATAAATGACATTTTAAAGAAAAAATAACAATAAATTGTAGACTTTATAACAAATACAATAGTAAGATGTATAGCAATAATAGCCCAAACACCAGGAGAGTTGAAATGTAATTTGTTTTACGGGTCTTAAAAGATTTGATTTATGGGTCTTAAAAGATACATGAAGTGGTATACTATTACTTGAAAGTAGATTGTAATAAGTTAAAGATGGATACTATAAGCCCTAAACAACAATGAAATAAAACAACAAAAGAATTACTGGCTGAATGAAATAAAACAACAAAAGAATTATTGGCTCAAAAGGAACAGAATAAAAATTTTTAAATACTCAATCCAAATGAAGGAAAAAAAAGAGGAAAAATGGAACAAACAAGCAGCAAGATGGTAGATTTTAACCCAGCCATATCCTTATAATGTCAGCTTGAAGGAGTTCTCATTGAGTAAATTAGAGACAATTTGGACATTGAAATAAAGAAAGATACTAATGAACTATAACCCAATGAAAAATATAAGAAACCATGAGTCCATTTAAATATAAGTAAATAAGTGAATAAACTGAAAGTCTGACATGGAATGAAATATTTACTTAGTTTCAAAGTATCTCTCTCCCAAATACTTACCAATTACAAAGGGAGGAAGAGTAACTTTATAGAGAGGAAGGCTAGACTATATCACAGGACTGAGTCTTCAACATATGGTTCATCATTTACTGTTAATCCCTTCTTAATTATCTTCAAGTATGGAGTAAGTTTAGTGATACAACAGGGAAACAGCAGATTGTAGTCCTTTGGTTTCCAAGCTTTAATAAAATAAAACTGTCTTCAAACCAAAATCTTACTTAGAAACCTGGGTTTAACAAATAAAAGCAGTATTTTTTCAGAGAAGAGTTTTGCAAAACCTTAATATTTTAACATTTTCCACCATAAAGTTAATCAATAGCTATAATGATGATGTTTTAATGAACTAGAAAATTGAAACTGGAAGATTGTAGTGTAAGGCTATGTGCTGCCTTGATATCTTTGAGCCTCACAAGGCCCCAAAAGCTTAAGTTCCCCTGCACTCACCAGATATGTGCCTCACCCAATGGAAAGGCTCCCCACCTGGCTAATTCCCCATCAGCAGGACCAGGTGCACTCCATCTTGTCCTCAACTTAACTGCTTTCACTTCTCTGCCAGCCTGCAAAATTATTCAGACAAGCCAATCACATCCTCTCACAGGTACTTGGGGTCGCTTCATCCTCCTATTATAACAAAGCCTGCCACAGCCCCTACTTGTTCAGTCTGCTCCCAAGTAAAATCCAACTCTGTATTGCTTCTTATTAAAAAAAAGAATTCCAGATGAATTGAAAAGTTGTAAAAATAAAACCTATGAAAGCACTAGAATAAACACAGGCAAATTTCTTATAAACTTAGAATTGGAAATGTCTTTGTAAACAAGAGATAAAACCTAGAAGCAACTTTTTTAAAGGAATGATAACTTGTTTACGTAGAAATATAAAATTTCTGTACAGAAAACAATGCATGAAGTAAAAAAATCCAAGTCCTTCAAAAATATGTGCAATATGAGTGCAAAAAGCTAATTTCCTAGTTTAGAAAGACCTTATGTAAATCAATTTTTAAAAGACAATGTAAGAGAAAATAGTCAAAGACGATGAACAGGTAGTTCACAGGAAAACTAATACAAAGGTCCTTTATACATATAAAAATATGCTCAACTTCTTAAATTTAAAGAAATATAAATCAAAATAATGAGCTACCGCAATAGGTAGCTACCACAGCTACCTATATGGCAAAAACTAAAAAGCCATAATACCCATATTCTTTGCCAACCCAGTGTTGGCAATAGTGTGTGGAAATAGAAATTTCCATTATTGATGGAAAAATGTAAATTACCTAATAATTTTGGATAGCAATTTTTCTTAGGTCCATCAAATTTCTAAATATCCACATTCTTTAACCCAACCATTCCATTGCTAGAAATTTTTCTATGGACATGTATATTGAAAAATAAATAAACATTTTTTAAAAATATGCCAAGATACAGATACATCTTTATAGTTGTTTGTAATTATAAAATAAGGAAACAACCTAAATATCCATCAACAGGAACCAGTTAATATACTCTGGTACCTTCACACAATGAAATGCCATGCAGTCAATAAAAATAATGAGGCTGGTCTGTACATGCTTAAGGGGAAAAAAATGCCCATATATATTACATCTTAAAATCTATGTAGACAGTGGTATGCAGAGTATGATCCCATTTGTGTAAATGAAAATTATACATTAATTTTAAAGTATATATACATATATATACATACATACAAATGTACATTCATCACATATATTTCTATACACACAGGTAGATGCATAAAACCTTTCTTTTTCTTTTGTGGAAATATATAGAAAAGGAAGAGATGATGAGAGAAGAGATATTTTATTTTTTTATTGTATATCTTTCTGTGGAGTTAATGTATTAGATGTATGAAGAAAAAATATATATACATAGAAAGCTTAAATAATATTAACATATGTAAGTTACTTGGCACAAAGTGGAAATACCCAATAGATGTTAATTTTATTCTCCCTTAACACTGAAAGCAAATAATTCTTCTCTAGGACCCACCAAAACTCTTTTGAACTTAAGCTTGTAACTTTGGTTCTTGTGTTCACAAAAAAATAACTTGGGATCTTAAAATTAAAAATTCCTAGACAGAAGAAAAGATAATTAGATTATCCTCCTATTTTTTTCTTTACTAAATAGAACTAATTTATTTAAATTTTAAACTTTTAAACATTAAAATTTTTTCCTCCTAAATCCTAAATACTGGCATTGTTGATGTGATATTTGTTTCTAATTGGTTTTCTCCACCCCAGATTGTCTTGATACAAAAAAGAAAACTCAGGGGGAATCTTTTGATGATAAAAATTAAAAATTTTCACTCAGAAAGGTCCATATTTTACTGATTTTTCTACATTAGCTCTGTTCACTCCTCAAAAGAGAAGTAAGTTTTGAGGCATGAGGAGCGGTAGCTAATGTTATTAACTGAATAAACAAACAAACAGACATCATCTTATCTAAGGAAACACTGCAGTACTGCACTTAGATTCAAATGGTCCAGGTCCACCTGGGCTTTCAGCAGTAGTCACTGCCTGGACCAGCCCTCCTCCTGACACTAGAGCTGTCAGTGCCAAGATCCCAGCCAAACTACAAGACAAAACCCCACTCCAAGCACTCTTATCATTTTTTAATTGCACGTGTCTGTAATTCCTTACTGCCTGCCACTTAGTATTCCTGCATGTTGCTAAACAGCTGCCATGTTGTTTCCCTAGAGATACGTTACTGAATATCCTTACCTATTTCACAGGGCCGTTGGAAAGCTTAATTAATTAATGTTTCCTGAATGCCTTGAGGTTTTCAGATGAAAAGTGCTAGGTTGAGGTGCAGAGTCTTATTAAATCTCTAGTTTTATCCTAGAGATTGAAGCAGCTCACCTAGGCTTGACTCTTTACAGACAGAATATGATCCAGTCCCCTGTACCTTGTGCAGGATCCTTATATCATGGTGAAATTTTGCTGTAGCCATCGCCTCAACAGAGCCATCTGAGACGCGACAAGTTATTCAAAATGTCACATGGGGCTACAGGCTGAAACCACATTCTTCTTCAACCAGTCTGAGTGTGATTAAGACAGGATGGATTTTTTCAAAGTAAACCATAAAATAACCCTATCACATTCTAGAACGGACCTAAAGTTTTTTTTTCCACAAAGGGTATTAAAAAACATGAAAGATTTCAGATGAGCAAAAGAGATGAAGAGGGATTTTAAAGTATAAGAAACCCAAAAGGCCAAAAGTCATATAAAAGCTATCCAACATCACTACCAAACAGTGAAATGCAAATTAAAATAATATGAAAATACTATTTCCCACCCATCCTACTGGCCAAAATCTTATCATTCTGAGTGTTGTCAAGGATGTATGGTCAAGAGAAATCTTGGTTGGTGAAAGAAAACTGTCGGTGGGAGTACAAATTGACACAATCACTTAAGAAGCAATCTAGGAAAGTTGAACATGTGACCACCCCACGATTCATAAATTCCACTTCTTGGAAAAGAAACTTTTGCACGTGTGCATAGGGAAAAGTTTAAAATATTATTTTTAAAATATTATTAATGGCAGCCTCATTTTTTAATTGCAAAAATATGTGGAACAATCTAAATATGTTCGTCAATGGTAGACTAAAAAGGTATAATATAAATAAATTAGGGAATACCCAATAGCAGTGAAGTATCAGCATGAATAAATTTCACAAACACAATGTTGAGCCAAAAAAAGACAGTACCCATAAAGATGATACTTTATGTGAGGGGAAAAAATGCAAAAGAATATCACATTATTTAGGTATACATACTTATGAAATAAAAATTTAATGCATAGAAATGATAAACTCCAAATTCACGGAAGGGAATGGTGGACAGCATCTGGGATTTAGGAAAAGCACAAGAAGGTTTCAACATAGTGGTAGATAGACAGGAGTTAATTACATTATGCTTTACACATTTTTATCTTTATACCTTTTATATACATAAAGTGTTTCTTAATAAAAACTATTCATTATTAACCTTTATATGTCTGTATGACCAAACCATTCCACAATAATTTAATATTTAAGAAACAACATAAAGAATCCTAAGAGACAGAATAATATGGAGGGTTGAAAGAAAAGGACTTGATGAAGAAAACTAAGTTGGAAGTTTAGCACATTAAGTCCAGATCTCTGTTATGTCTGTATGGATGCATGTGGGCTGTATGCAAACTTGCTTTAATATGCCTAAGGCACATTCTAAATAGTGCTGGGAGGGCGCACTTTTATGTAATTTATTACTGCATGGAGGATGTTATAGCCACTTTAAAGATATGTTGGATATTTCATTGTTTATTTTTTTAAAAACTAATTTTTCCCCAACCCTAGAGCAGTAATTAAAACAATATGGTACTAGCATAAAAACAGACATATAGACCAATGAAACAGAATAGAGAGCCCCAAATTAAACCCATGTATATACAATCAACTGATCTTCTGCCAAGAATAAACAACAGGGAAAAGAAAGTCTCTAAATAACTTGATGTTTAAAATGGCCAAATGACTTGAATAAACATTTCTCCAAAGAAGGCATACAAATGGTCAACAGGCATATGAAAAGATGCTCAACATCACTAATCATCAGGGAAATGCACATCAAAACACAATGAGCTATCACCTCACATCTGTTAGGATGGCTATCATTAAAAAAACAAAACAAAACAAAAATAACAAGTGTTGGCAAAGATGTGGAAAAAGTGAAACCCATGTACCTGGTTGGTAGAAATGTAAAATGGTATAGCTGCTATGGAAAACAGTATGGAGGCTCCTCAAAGAAATCTAAAGGAGAACTACCACATGACCCAGCAATCCCACTTCTGGACATATATCCAAAAGAACCGAAATCTGGATCTCAAAGAGATAGCTGCATTTCCATGTTCACTGCAGCATTATTAACAATAGCCAAGGTATAGAAACAACCTAAATGCCCACTGATGGATGAATAAAGAAACGTGGTATATACATACAATGGACTATTCCAACCTTGAAAAAGAAGGAAATCCTGCCAGTATGCAACAACACAAGGAACCTGAAGGATATTATGCTAAATGAAATAAGCCAGTCAAAGAACAAAAACTGTATGATTTCACTTGCATGAGGTATCTAAAATAGTCAAACTCACAGAAATAAAATGATGGTTGCAAGGAACTGGAAGGAGAAGGAAATGGGGAGTTGCTGCTCAATGGATATCAAGTGTTGATTGCACAAGATGAGTAAATTCTAGAGATTTGTTGTACAACATTTTGCCTATAGTTAACAATACCAATTGCACACTTAAAAATTTAAGAGGCTTAACTTAATATATGTCCTGCAAACAGATTGCACGTTTCCTCCCCACACCCCGTGCTATACAGTAGGCACTCACCAGCCATCTACTTCATACAGAGTAGTGTACATATGTCAATCCCAATCTCCCAATCCATCCCACACCGCCCTTCCCCCTTGGCGTCCATATGTTTGTTCTCTACGTCTGTGTCTCTATTTCTGCTTTGCAAATAGGTTCATCTGTACCATTTTTCTAAATTCCACATATATGTGTTAATATACAATATTTGTTTTTCTCTTTCTGACTTACTTTACTCTGTATTCCAATAAACATTAGGTGCAGACAAATACTGTTTGATTCCACTTATACAAGGTACATAGAATAGTCAAATTCATAGAGTCAGAAAGTACACTGGTAGATGCCAGGGGCTGGGGGTAGGGGTGGAGAGGGGGAATGGGGAGCTAGTGTTTAAAGGGGACAGAGTTTCCGTTTAGGAAGATGAAAAATTTGGGAGATGGATGATGGTGAGAGTTGCACAACAATGTGAACGTACCTAGTGCCACTGAACCGTACAGCTAAATATGGTTAAAATAGTATGTTTTACAATATATTATGTGACTTTTACCGCAATAAAAAAACATTTTAAAAAATTTGTTAACAGGGTAGATCCCATGTTAAGTGTTCTTACCACAAGTTTTTAAGTAAAAAAATAAACTTATACACTGCAGGTTGGTTATCTACTTATTTGTTCAACACATAGATACTGAGTGCTTACCCTATAGAAGGGATTTTAAATGCAAGGCTGTATGATATCCACACTTTATTTTCACGGAGTTCAAAAAGAATTGTGTTGCATTCTTTTTCTTTTAACTTATTTATTTATTTTTGGCTGTGTTGGGTCTTCGTTTCTGTGCGAGGGCTTTCTCTAGTTGGGGCAAGCGGGGGCCACTCTTCATCGCAGTGCGTGGACCTCTCACTATCGCGGCCTCTCTTGTTGCGGAGCACAGGCTCCAGACGCGCAGGCTCAGTAGTTGTGGCTCATGGGCCTAGTCGCTCCACGGCATGTGGGATCTTCCCAGACCAGGGCTCGAACCCGTGTCCCCTGCATTGGCAGGCAGATTCTCAACCACTGCGCCACCAGGGAAGGGAAGGGAAGGGAAGCCCCTATGTTGCATTCTTTAAAAGGCAAGCATATTGTTCACAAAATAAAGCATATTCTTTTTTTTTTTTTTTTTTTTTTTTGCGGTACGCAGGCCTCTCACTGTTGTGGCCTCTCCCGCTGCGGAGCACAGGCTCCGGACGTCCAGGCTCATGGGCCATGGCTCACGGGGCCAGCCGCTCCGCGGCACGTGGGATCTTCCCAGACCGGGGTTACGATCCCGCATCCCCTGCATCGGCAGGCGGACCCTCAACCACTGCGCCACCAGGGAAGCCCAGCAAATTCTTTAAGCATATATTGATCCTAAGTGACTTTGATATTTCTGCAATGAATCAAGTCCCCAAAAGTTTTCAAGCTGATGCTTGATGACATGTTTACTGGTATGAGTGCATCTAAGACTATAAGTGCTTAAGTAGATACTTAGTAAGTATTTGTTGAATTAATGAATGAAAAAACACACAAACTGTATGGAACAAACATTTAGAGACCAGGATAGAACAGAGACAGAGATTAGCAGCACTGGAAAGGTCTTGCAAGGTGGGGAAGAACGGCAATATCCGCAAAACATTTCACTGAAGTACAGGTCAAGTTTCCATCCTAGCTATTTGTTTTAATTATCCACTTCTTTAAAAAGAGGGCTTATTTTTTTAAAAATCAAAATGTCCATTAAAATGCCAGGGTTTACCAAATCTAAAGTGGGACTTGGGTGTTTTCTGAAAATTAATCAGAATCTCTTTTATTGTCAAAATTATAGGATACTGATTTAAGAATTTATTCTATCAGAAACAGAAGTGTGAAAATAAGATTATTATAAAATTTGCCTTTGGAATATGGGGCTTTCCCTCATTTTTGAAACAAGAAAAATAATTCAGGCAGGTACATAACACCATCTCCCCATATAACCAAAAAATACATAATTCTCCAGATGTGAGAACTATAAGCCCTCAGCTGACTGCATAGCTTTACCTGAATAAATGTTATGTTAGCAGATGTGGGAGCCTTTTATTGGGCTTTTAAAGGATGAATATTTAACACTATTAGATAACTTTAATGACCTCAGTAGTCCCAGCATCCCAGTCTCTTAGGAAATTTTGGAATTCCTTGTTGATATTTCCCTGGTAGTAGGGGAGCATAGCCTACCAAAGAGAACTGTCTAACTTAAATTGGCCAACTGAAGAAGATGTTAAAAGATCGAAGAAATTTTGTGTGTGTTTTCCTACCGTGACATCTTTGAACTTTTTTTAATATAATACATACAAACCTCTTCCTCCATAATATACAGCCATTTGATACATATTTATTCTCCTAGATTGTTCAGCCACTTATTCATTCAACCAATCAAAATCTGTGTACACAGAACGAGGAAAGATCGAAGAAATATAAAATTAGGTATTTGCCCTTGGAGAGCTGACAGTCTCATTGGAGACACTAGAGAGAGAACATTGACAGTTTTATAAAAAACAACATGGTAACCCAAGTGGTATTATTTTTGTTTGTTTGTTTTGTTTGTTTTGTTTTTGTTTTTTCTGTTTTTTTGATTTTTGGGGTATGCGGGCTTGTCACTGTTGTGGCCTCTCCCGTTGTGGAGCACAGGCTCCGGACGCGCAGGCTCAGCGGCCATGGCTCACGGGCCCAGCTGCTCCGTGGCATGTGGGATCTTCCCGGACCGGGGCACGAACCCGCGTCCCCTGCATTGGCAGGCAGACTCTCAACCACTGCGCCACCAGGGAAGCCCCCCAAGTGGTATTATAAGAAAATAAATCCAAAATTCTAGGATAGGAAAGTGAGTGATGCAAGCATTCATTTGCCAACAAGTGTAGGGAAGGATGAAGTTGCTGGTAGATAATAAACTGGTCATGGAACTTTCACAGTGAATGAAAGCTGACCTAGTCAGAAGGATAAAACAATTTGGAGAAGCTAAAAAGAGGTGGAAGAACATACCCAAGATAGAAACCTTTGTGAATAAAGGCTTACACAATGTCTGCGAACCATTCAAAAGACATAATAAAATTTTGTTGTTACTATTCCGCTTTACTGCATCATATACAAAGCATCCAAGATAAGTTAACTAAACCAAATAATTTACTAGTAAAAACCCAAGCAAGAAATAACACCAAAGTGTATCAGAAAACGTGTGCTCAGCATCTGAGCATAGCTTCCTTTCTGAAGCTCACCCATGTGCCTGAATCCCTAAATATCTAGCATTTGTTAATATATGTTATCTTTTTAAAGAAATGGGTGAAAAAACTGGGAAATCTGAACCAATTAGCTGCTGCCAAAGTCACACTACATTTCAAAGAAGTCCCTCCATATTTCAGCCACACTGCTCCAGCTAAAAAAGTCTCTATTTTTTTTCTAGGCCTGAAGCATTGGCAAATTTATGTGCCAAAGACAGTGGGATTGGGCTATTTGAAAGGATTAGCTCCAAAGCAGATAATTCTTTAGATGAATTTTGTAGAAAACTGTGAGAGGATTTCTATACCCAGACTAAAAATATGAAAATGACATTCTAGACACTTTTGCTGAGTTATGTTTTACTGGGCACCATTTGCTTCAACGTTCTGATCACTGTCTTCCACAGAACCTTCCTGAATTAAATATCCTGCCAAGTTCTTAGTTCAAATTGCTAGAGCAGTATATAGGTCCAAAACAATGAATCAAGTTGTATTTATTTTGTAATATATAATTACATTGTATTAGGGACTATTTGGGACCATAGGAATGTACAGTTTGAATTGGGGGAAGATAAGACACACACTCTAAACAATCAGAGAGCAATAAATTGCATTCACATAATTAAATGTTATAGTTGATATGGTTCAGGCTGGAAATGAGGTCAGACAGCAGTCATAATGATGAAAATGTCAGAACAGTTAGAAAGAAGGGCTTTCTAGGTCCTGGAGTTGTACAAGCAAAGACAGGAAAAAAAGAATGCTCATGCCATGTGTATATGATGGCAAGAAGACCAGTCTGTGTGGAAAAGAGGATGTGTGCCAGGAAAAATGGTAAGAGAGAAAAGGACAGGCGGAGTGAACCTGCAGTGTGCAACGGGAGTTGTCAAGTTCCAGCCAACAGCCTATTTTTGTAATTAAAGTGTTCTAGAAACAAAGCCACATTCATTTGCTTACAGATAGTCATGGCTGCTTTTGCACTGACAGAGTTGAATAGTTGTAATGGAGACCGAGACCTACAAAGCCTAAGGTATTTATTATCTTGCCAGGAAAAGTCTGCCAATCATTGGTGTAGAACATGTAAGTATATGAGAGAAAGGGAGGGAACACATCTGGGGCTCCGAAATTCCAACAGATATGTTGCCATTTCCTTACACCCCCTCCCCCAGCCACATGCATACAATAGATCCCATTCCCCAGGCTCCATAGGTCTTCTTACAAAGGACAGATTATAGAACACCTTGAAAAACAGGCAGAGGGATTTAGAGTTAAGGTAGTAGATAGTGGAAATTCTAGGATAGGAAAATGATCAACCTGGAAGATTCATCAAGAATGAGAACAGAAAGGAAACCTGAAGGAAAGGCACCAGTAAAAATATTGCATAATCCAAGAAGGGGCCTTCATAAGAAATGAAGATGACAATTCAAAGAAACATTTCAAAGGATGACTCAAATCCTAGTGACAAATTAACGTGGGAGGGATAGTGTAAGGAGAAAGCACATCAGACTAGGAGTAATTAGAATAGGGGTCTAGTTTCAGCTCTGCCATTTACTAGCTGTATCTTTCACAAAGGCACGTTATGGGTCTCCATTTACTCACTTATACCACTAGGAAGTTGGTGGAAACATTAATATGTGCTATTTTTTAGTACCTACTTGGTGACAGGCACTGAGCAAAGGCATTTCATATATTTATTTCCAATCCTCATAAAAGGCTCCAAGAAAGGTATGCCAGGCCCATTTCACAAATGAGGAAACTGAAGCTCAGAAAGTTTTAGCAAATTGCCTGATATGACATAACATATGTTATGTTACACTTTACATAGTAAAGTAACAAAATAAGTTTCAAATTTAGAACTGATCTCTGCATGCACAGAGAATCATGTATAAATCATGTACAAATGGTACAAATGCCCATTATCACATAAAGGATAATCAGATAATCACTGCTTCATTCTGGAAAAGTCCCATATCATCTTTCTCTAAGGCATTTAGGTAGGTAAGACTTCCCCTCTCTCCATCCCTCTAAAATGGGGCTTATTAGTGCTCACCAAACATCCATGTGCTTCTTTACATTCCCTTGTAGTTAACTTGACTGTGCTTTGGCCAGTAAGATGTGGGTAGAAGTGATGTAAGCCACTTCCAGACTTGGTCACCAAAACAAAATAATAATCGACATGTATAGTGCTTTATGTTTCCCAATGAACAGGCTTTCTTACATAAATTATTTCATTTGACTCTCACAGCAAATAAGAACTAGAGTTATTATCAGCAGAAACATGATTACAGATGACACTTAGTCACAACCAGATTAAATAAGTGGATTATTCTATAGGTAAGAAAACACCTCTGAAGACTACATGTCTTTCATTTCTGTGTCCCAGCACCCAGCCAGTGCCTAAAGCCAGCCGGTGCCTATTTGGTGAATGAAGTAACTAACATTTATGTATTAAAAGGGTTCAAACTGGACAAATATAGACAGTTCTTGTAAATAATAGAAGTAGCTCAGAAATAATTTAAAAGGCTAGCAATCATATCCCTTTTTCGTAGCTAAAATTTCTTTCTCTCCTTAATGGTTCTTCAGTATACAACCGATGTCAACTTTGTTTTACACAGCAGGACATAATTTCTCTCCTTCTCTTCTGATCCAAACCCATTTCTACTCAGTGACAACTTCCAACAGACTGAACCAATCCCACACTCTCACCCTGTACTTGGCAAATCTGAGCCAACACCTTTTACGGTCCCCTTATCCTGGGATGGTTTCTCTTCTTGGATTCATGGGAGTATTTCAGAATGTTAAGGAAACTTAACTGGACTCTATCCTGCATCTCATCATTTCAATAGTAAACTACTCAATCCTCTTGCTTATTCTCTGAACTGGCTCTTTTCGTTTTTTTTTTTTTTTTTTTTTTTTTTTTTTCTTTCTCTTTGTTTTTTTTTTTCTTTTTTTATCACTCTCACTGGAATTTAGTGAGAAAATTGCTTCAACTGGATCAGCCAGCCAGCCTTGGTGTGATAACAAAAATGAAAATGAATGGTGGAGAAAAAAAAATCAAAAGCTTTGCTCCTTGAGATATAATTTAGTGTCTGGCAGGAATAATTCAAGAAAATCGTATCCACTTCCTGATCATATAACTAAACAAACAATGAGGGGGGAAGTCCTGCTGAGAGACATTTTCACATTAAAAGGTGCTAAAAATGGGCTAGATCTCCTCATAGCCCTGCTGGAGGCCTTCGTTCAATTTTTAGTAATTTCCTCTCTATCCAGACTGGTAGCAACTGGCGAGGCAGAGGAAAAGGGAGGCTCTACCTCTGTGTTGATTCACTCTGCAATTCAAGGAATCAAGGAATGATGGAGAGGGTTAGGGAATCTTGTCCTTCCGGCCATTTCCAGAGGTCACAAGGAAGGAAGCTGAGAGAGAGACAGGGAGATAAACAGAGAGAGAACGGGGTGGGGGGGGGGGGGCGGGGGGTGCAGAAATAAAAACTTTAGAAATCTTCTTAGGACTTTTCTCAGGTAGAGACCTAATATAAGTCAAAATCATACTCAGCGGTTGTGCATCAAAGGATCTATATGGATTAGGCCCTCACTGATGGTCAGGTACTACAAAAAAGGATGGAAGTTAAATACGCTTAGATGTCTAGCATACAGATATCCAGAGCAGACAGCCTCTCCTACATCGCTATCAGTGCTGTCTTTTTGAGTCTTATGATAAACATCTGATAAATACACAAACATCAGAGTCTGTGGTTAACAGTCTTCTATAAGAATTTATGAAGACAGAACTTCCACCGGAAATATCATGTCCTCTGCATCAACAGTATTCATGCAATAACCAATTCAATAAACAGTTTGGATGCCTGCTCCAGACCAGGTATTATATCAGAGTTGTGTATATAAAGATGGATGAGGTTTGCCTTTTGGATTCACAGTCCAGGGCAGGGTTTCCCAACCACAACCAGGACACTACTGACATTTGGGGCAGAATAATTCTTCGTGTGGGGCTATCCTGTGCATTGTAGGATGTGTAGCAGTTTAGCAGAGTCCCTGGCCTCTATCCACTAGATGCTGGTAGCACTCTGCCTCAGTTGTGCTATCAAAATGTTGTGACAACCAAAAATGTCTCCAGACATTGCCAAATGCTCCCTGGAGGGGAGTGGGCAAAATTTCACAGTCAGTTGAAAACCACTCGTCTAACAGGAGAGACGGGACTTCGTAATCAAATAATTACAATGCAATGAGAAGGCCTAGAGCACGAAGCACTGTGGGAGCACTCAGAAGAGAGCAGCTAGATAACTCTGAGTAAAGGAAGAGCAAGATGAATGCTTCTACTTGCATTAAGCACACCCCAGTGAGCCAGTATGTTAAAAGGCAGACAGTAATAATAATAGACAATAGATAACACTTACTGAGCACTTTCTGTATGTCATGCACTGTTCTAGGCATTTTGCAGACATTAACTCATTTAGCCCTAGGTGACAGATTCTATGATTATCCTCATGCTAAAATAAAGAAACGGGCACAGAAAGGTTAAGTAACTTGTCCGAGTCACAGAGCCAGTAAATAGTGGAGGCACGATTCAAAACCTAGGCAGTATACCTGCTTAAAAAAAAAAAAGTAGTCTGACTTCAGCAAACATATTTTTAAACAATATAAGTAAGAAGACAAAAAGAGACTTGAACACAAAAAGGATAAGCATTGCTACTAGTGAGAGGACAGAGGGGAAAACTCTGTCTTATAAATTGTATTATAAACATCAAACTTGCTAAGAGCCTAGATCTTAATTATTCCCACCACCAAAAAGAAATGATAATTACATGACATGATAGAAGTGCTAGCTAACCCTACACTGGCAATCATATTGCAATATATAAAAGTATCAAATCAACATGTTGTAGGCTTTAAACTTACACAATGTTATATGCCGAATACATTTCAATTAAAAAAAAAAGAAAAGGAAAATTAAAGAAAGCACGAGGCAAGAGAGAAGGGTGTCAAAAAGAGGCAAAGCTACGGTGCTTTGTGACCACCTAGAGGGGTGGGATAGGGAGGGTGGGAGGGAGGGAGACGCAAGAGGGAAGAGATATGGGAACATATGTACATGTATAACTGATGCACTCTGTTATAAAGCAGAAACTAACACACCATTGTAAAGCAATTATACTCCAATAAAGATGTTAAAAAATAAATAAATAAAATAATGGGAAAGAAAAAAAAAGAGGCAATGCTTAACCACTTTGGAAAATTGTATGTTGGAAGTAATATGACTAGAAGGAAATCAGTCATGGGTTACATTTGCATGCAACTTCAAACTCACAAGGTTTATAGATATGATACAGTTTGAACAAGAGTATTTAGCCTGAAAACCCCATGTAATTCTACTTAGTACAACCCAATTTTTTATACTTCTCAAGAAGGTACATGGTGGTATACTAATGGGTATATAAAGCTTTAGGATAAATATAACTGATTTTGGAGTGTTCATATTTTTTGAAGGTTTAGTATTTTATAAAAATAGAAAAAATATATTGTAAATCTGACATTAGTTAAGATAAACTCAAGTTTTCAGGAAATTTCAAGCTTGCTGTGTCACTGCAGACTGTGGCCCCAGGCCCCTGGAGGCTGTGCATGCCCCCTTTTTCTGCCTTTAGAACCCTTTGACAAAGAGACACTGAGACTGTCATCCTAGAGCATAGTAAGCATTTTTGGTTGGTTAGGCATGTTTCTTAGAAACTGGAAGTTAAAAGAGGTGTGCCATTGTTGTATTTTTGGTTTAAAACCAAGCCAGCTCAGATGGACTGTGCCATCAAGAGCAGGCTTAGGATAAAGCTATGCAGCCAGTTTACGATGCCAACGTGATAAGAGTATCCCCCTACATCAACCTCAAGCTGACTGTTTGGGATAAACGTTCTAAGAAGAAATCAGAACCAGGTCTTGGGCAGACTTCTCCACCAGTGTCTTGCCTTAATTTTAAGTAAGAAGCTCAAGATCCAGCCATGCCTGCTGTCAGCTCTCACCTCGGGCCTTTATATATGCTCTTCCCTCTGCCTCACAAGCACTTTCCCCAGGTAGCCTTCTGATTCTCTCCCTCAACTCCTTCAGGTCACTACACAAAGGCCACCTTCTCACTGAGGCTTTCCTTGCCCACCCTACTTAAAATTAGAAACTCCTTCCTCTATTTAATCCTTATTCATAATACCTATTACCACTGAACAAGCTACATATTGCACTTAATTTATGTTTCTATTGTTTATCTCCCACCCCTAGAGTGTTAGCTCCATGAGAGTAGGAATTTTTGTCTGCTTTGTTCCCTACTGATATTTTCTAGCACCTAGAAAGTATCAGTAAATATTTGTGAAATGAATCAATTATGTCATTTAACCCTCACAAATATGACACCATTTAGTGCTTCTCTTAGGTGTGAATCCTGCCACCATTGTTGTGCTGATGATGATGAATAACCTCAGTCCAAGTGCTTTAGTCATCTTGGGCTGCTATAACAAAATACCATAAACTGCGTGGTTTAAACAACTGAAATTTTATTTGAGTCTCACAGTTCTAGAAATTCGAGATCAGAGTATCAGCATGGCCATATTATGGTGAGAGTCCCCTTCTGGGCTGCAGATGGCAGTCAGTCATCTTGCTGTGTCCTCACATGGTGGAAAGAGAGAGAGTTGGCACTCTTTCCCTTCTTATAAGGTCACTAATCCCATATGGGGGGGTCTACCCTCATGACCTAGTTACCTCTCAAAGGCCCCATCTTCTAATGCCATCCTATTGGAGGTTACAGTTTCAACATACGAATTTTGAGGGGACACAAATATGCAGTCCATAACACCAAGTATTCAAACACATATGTTGGCTCCCTTTCTAAAATTACTATTATTGCCCATTTTCTAGGCGAGGAAATTGAAGCTCAGAAAGGTAAATAATTTGCTCAAAGTCACAGAATTAGGCATTAAACCCAAGTCTGTCCAGTTCCAAAGTTATGTGCATATAAACTCAATATTTTATTGATAAAAATAATTATTAATAGTACTACTGTTATCATCATACTTTTCATTTGAAAAAAATGATTTCCCACCCTTCACTCATTGGATACTCACAATGGGCCCACAAGGGAGTGAGCAAATATATCATGTCCCTACGCCTTACAGATGGGCGATTAAAAGACTTGTCCAAGGTCACATACCTAGGAAACGGAGACTGAGAGGGCACTATAAAAGCTCATTCCTACATTCAACAGCTTTGGCCAAAGTCATCCATTTGTAAACCCAAATGACATGGCTCCAAGTCCATCAATCCATACATAATCAGACTAACTTAATGGGCATTTCCATACATATTAATTTCTTCTATTACAATATAAATATTTATGTCTGAGCTGCTGATTCAGTCTCAGAGAATTTTTAAGTGACTGGACAGTTCCATATTTAAGTAAATAGGACCAGGGCAGGGGACTTAGCCCCAACACAATGTTTCATAGAAGGCGACAGTAATATGCTCCAGCTCCAGGGGGTGGCAGCAGTAAGAAAAGGACCAAGTCTTTAAGCTGGGCATGTGCACTCTTTCCAGAACACTTTCTGGGAGCAGTTATGGAAGATTCTGTACAAGCCAAGCTCTAATGGTGAGATAGGGCAAACATTTTGTACATGAGTAAAATCCTGAAGGATTTCTGAACACATCAGGGAAGGCAGACACTATTAGCTAGATTTACTGCTAATATGGGCCTTTGGGGACTAAGATACTGTTCTCAGAGATTGTCTTTTGGAAAGCTACTTGGGGAAGGTGCATTGTGCAAATCCCAAACTGCAAATTAGGAATAGACTCTGCACCTCATCACCCTGTGTTTTGACTGCCTTTTTACCTTTCTCGGATCACCCCACTCCACATCACTTAAATGTACAATAAGTTCCTTGAAGGCAGCAACTGGGCTATATTTCTCTTTGTATCTCAAGTACCTAGCACAATACCAACTGCACATATGATAAATATTTGTCAAATAAAACTAAACAAGCAAGTTTTTGCCATAGCATTTGTGTAATGTCTAAGCTCCTGCTACTAGCCAACTGGGAACTTCCATACAAATATTACTCTTTATTTTGTATTCCCAGTATTAGCACTGAGCTTGGAATGTTGTAAGCTTTTGAAAAATTTTTGCAATGAATGTTTAGATGGATGAATTAATGTTACAAGATTTAGGATTTCTCACCACAATTCTTCTCCTTAATGGGTTGCAACATTTTAAAAAGATATAACACACTTAGTGCCCA
This sequence comes from Neophocaena asiaeorientalis asiaeorientalis, assembly GCF_003031525.2. Taxonomy (NCBI): domain Eukaryota; kingdom Metazoa; phylum Chordata; class Mammalia; order Artiodactyla; family Phocoenidae; genus Neophocaena; species Neophocaena asiaeorientalis. Next base: position 3,199,564 of record NW_020173114.1, read on the forward strand.
GATCTTGGTTTCTAATCCCATTCTTCAATAAAAGGAACCAGACAGTCCTGGAGAAATGATTCTAGGCTGATTCTAGGGCTGGGACAGGGAATATACAAGATGAGTCTGGAACATCTTATAGTGTGGGAAAGTAAGGAAGTGCGCAAAAAAAAAAAAAAAAAATGAGAGGTTTGTCAAAAGGACACAGGAGCCAACTGAAAAAGCTCCCAATGGCCAAAGCTCCCAATGGCCAAAACAGTTTATGTGACACAATAAATAAGGTAGTATCGAACCACAACCCAAAGTATAAAATGAATACTCATGAGTCCATACTGATATAAATAAATGACTGAATAACTAAATAAATTGGGGAAAAGAGATAAATATTCCATGCATAAGAATTCAAAGTAATTTATATAGCTACTCCTCCCTCATGGGTAAGTGGAGCATAACCCTCCACATCTTAAGTGTAGGATGGGCAGAGTGACTTCCTTCCAAAAAGCATAGTAGGCAAAGGAGGGAGAAAGAGTAACTTTATAGTGGAGAAACATGACAAACACTACATCAGTCAGCTG
>NW_020173114.1:3205117-3240264 GCF_003031525.2 Neophocaena asiaeorientalis asiaeorientalis
GACAGAAGAATTTGTTTTTTTAAGAATGTGGATATAGTTTATTTTCCTAATTGTCTTATTTCACCTCTTCATGAAATATTCTAAATTCTACCATGTTAGCATATAGGTATGATATAAATTTTCCTATATGCTTTTGACCGTATCTTACAGAGACTTTGTCACCAATGTTACAATAAAACTTATCCACCCACTACTAGAAGAGATAAATAAAAATAAAGGTGACAAGACATATTTATGGGAGATGTTAGAAGTCATCAAAATATGATGTTCCACTTATAAAAATTTTTGAATTTGTAATTTAATATTATAAAATTAAGATAATTTAATATGATGCTGTTTTTCTATTTATTATCTATATCTTGATAATATACATTTAAAATTAAGAAATAGGTAGAGGAAACTAAGAATATAGCTTACATTTGCTAAGATCTGAAAACATATTTCAAGATTCAAAATATCCCCTCACACGTGTCAGAAAAGAACACAAATAACAAATGTTGGTGAGGATGTGGAGAAAAGGGAACCCTAGTATACTGTTGGTGGGAATGTAAACTGGTGCAGCCACTATGGAAAACAGTATGGAGATTTCTCAAAAAACTAAAAATAGAAATACAATATGACTCACCAATTCCACTCCTAGGTATATATCCGAAAAAAACCAAAAACACTAATTTGAAAAGAAGCATGCACATCCATGTTCATAGCAGCATTATTTACAATTGCCAATATATAGAAGCAAGCTGTGTCATCACCAGATGAATGAATAAAGAAGATGTGAGATATATACATATATATATACACACACACACATACATATAACACACACAGATACATACACAATGGAATACTACTCAGCTATAAAAAAGAATGACGTTTTGTCATTTGCCACAACATGGATGGACTTGGAGAGCATTACGCTAAGTGAAATAAGTCAGACAGAGAAAGACAAATACTGTATGATATCATTTATATGTGGAATACTAAAGATACAACAAACTAGTGAATATAACAAAAAAGCAGCAGATTCACAGATATAGAGAACAAACTAGTGGCTACCAGTGGGGACAAGGAAGGGGGGGAGGGGCAATGTAGGGGTAGAGGAGCAAAAGGTACAAACTATTAGGTATAAAACAAAGCACAGGGATATATTACACAACAAGGAATATAGCCAATAGTTTATAATAACTGTAAGTGGAGTATAAAGTTTAAAAATTTTGAATCACTATACTGTACACCTGTGACATATAGTATTATACATCAACTATACTTCAATTTTAAAAAGATTCTAAAGATAAAGGAAATGCAAACAAGTCTATCACCTTATATTATAAAATAGACTGGGCAGAACAAATGTGACTTGAGTAGAAAATGGATAAACTCACATTTTTTAATTTGAGGAAATATACCTTTCTATTTTTAAATCAATACATTACTTCCCCTCCAGTTCTTTGTCTGTGTACAAAGTAAAATAAATTTAATTAATAGAATTTAATCTAAGGAAGTATCACTCTTCAGGTACTCCCCTTAGGAGTACCAACAATGCTGTCATTGCTCAGAGCACATTCTGGAACTACTTGTTGAGAAACGCTTTAGGGATGGTTTACAAACATCCAAGAAAACTGAGATTATTGGTGCTTAATAGTCAATAAGTCAATTTTTTTACTTTAAAGAACTAAAATCATGTTACCTACTTTGAATACCTCTCCAAATTATTCACCAAGATTGGCTCTGAATGACTCAACTATTTTCAAATAACCAAATCCTCTTGCAGAGAATAACGATGTATCACATCAAGGACTTCACGGTAATGTTCACAGTTTCTGACAGCAATCCCCAAACAGGAGTGATGGAACTGTTTGGATTACGGTAATTGACTTCATTGGAATAAGTATATAACCATGAAGGTGACAGCTTTGACAAGTGTCATTTCCTTATAGTCACCCCTTCACATGCATACATCAGTAATTAGGGAGCTAATGTTTTATAAAACACTTGGTATCATAAACACCCAGTAAATGGTTGCTATCATCATTATATTGTATAACAAAGGATGGTTTTGGCTATAGTGACTATAATCTCTCTATTGGATTGAAAAGGCCAAATAATAATGAACAGACCTCAGCACAGTGTCCATATGTGAATACAGTTTCTGGATTTTTTATATTACAATTATTTAAATAAAGGGACTAACTTTTCTCTTTGGCTGGAGGCATCCCTCCTACCTGTTCACTGGTTAGTCTGTTGATTGTAGTTGCCATTTCCCATATCTCTGTCATATCGTTTAAAGCGTTCCTTCAGTAAATATATCTTGTGTTTCTTTGATGCTTGAGCTTGTCATCTTTAAATTCTGTTTATTATGTTGTTTGAGTCACGTGTTTAGAAATTATGCTACCAGGGTAGATTGTATTGCTTTTGACAAAGGCCACTGCTACACTAATACAGGAGGTAACAGCAGGTATATTGTGATTCTGAGTAAGTTAGCGAGTGGATACTCTGGTACTCCACCCAAACCCCCTCTTCAAGGCTGATTTACCCATCCCCCAACTACCATAAGTAGGTTACTCAGTGGTAAGGATCCCAGTAAACAATTCTAACACACTGTGCTATGATAGCTCCTGGAAGTTTGGGAAATCAGTGGCCCACACTAAGTAAAGTAGAAATTACAGAATTGCCATAATATTGGACAAAGGAAATTAAAAAGACGATAGAAGGAGCTATGCTAGAATGGGCATACTACTTTAAGTCCAGAAAACCCGTCAGCCATGTTCATGAAAGGGACCAGAGTACTCCATTTACCAGTTACCTATATGGAATGTGTTAAGGAAAGAGACATCAGCATCAAGGAGAAGCTCAGTGTGTACTCTGTAGGCCAGAGTTGACGGCAGGAGATACTGTTATAGAAGAGAAACTCCAGAACCTGAGATAAAAGACATCCACTGATAACACGTTACCATCAGAGGCAAAGTGGGCCCAATTATTGTGATGAATGGCAAGACCAAAGTGGCAACCAGGGCACCTCAATATCCAAAGAGATATGGAGATTTTTTTTTTAATTTATTTATTTATTTTTAATTTTTCGGCTGCATTGGGTTTTTGTTGCTGCGCGTGGGCTTTCTCTAGTTGCGGCAAGTGGGGGCTACTCTTTGCTGCGGTGCACGGGCTTCTCATTGCAGCGGCCTCTCTTGCTGCAGAGCACGGGCTCAGTAGTTGTGGTGCACGGGCTTAGCTGCTCCACAGCATGTGGGATCTTTCCCGACCAGGGATCAAACCCGTGTCCCCTGCATTGGCAAGCGGATTCTTAACCACTGCGCCACCAGGGAAGCCCTGGAGATGGTTATTGGAACACAGTGTTCACAGAAGCAAAACACTGTGGGCATCAACAAAAGTATTGCTTAATTTATACAACTTTTTAAAGTCAAGGATAGATGATTAGGAAACTAAGGGCAGTCAGTCTAGTAAAGTCATAATTTCTTATATAGTCCTGAGCCAGTTCTCAAATACAAAATCTACTGACTGAAGGAGAGGTCAGGTCCCTGAGATGATGGACCCTGAAACACTGCATCAAATGTATTCGGTAATAATTCTCCCGTTCCTTCCCTAAATGAATGTATCACCATTTACTTGGAAAATTATGCAATGGAGAAAAGGAACACTCAGACCTTTTAAGGACTGTTGGACACAGGGTCTGAAACGACATTGATATCTGGGGACCCAAAGCACCATTATGACTTCACTTTTCAAGTGCGAACATAAGGGGGCAAGGTAATAAATGGTGTTTTAGCCAAGCCGTAGTTCAAATTGGGTTCACTCCAACCACTGGGTACTTCAACACAGGACTGATCATTTTCTAGTGTCCAAATATATAATTGGACCAGACATACTTTGTAGTTAGCAGAATCCTCATATTGGTTCTTTGATCTGTGGGGTAAGTGCTATTATAGGGCAGAAATCCATGCAAAAGCCTTAGAAACTGCCTCCTACTCCCAGCCAAGGTAGTAAATCAAAAACAACATCATTTCCTGGAGAGAATGGCAAGAATAGTACCACGTCAAAGATGTAAAGCATGTAAGGGTGATGGTCCCTCTTGTTACCTCCATTTAATTCACCTATCTGGCCTCTAAAAAAAAAACAAATGGATCATGGTAGATGAGAGTAAAGTACTATAAATATAACCAAGCAGTAGCCACAACTGCAGCTCCGTTCCAGATGTGGTTATCTTTGCTAGTGCAGATAAACAGAGCCTTGAGCACTTGGTATGAGGCCACTGATCTGGGGAATGGATTCCTTTCCATTCCTATAAAAGAAGATCAGAAGTTCACATTCACATGAGACTGACAACAATATACACCTAGAATCTTGCCCTAGGGCTATATTAACTCTCTCTCCCCATGTAAAAAAATAGTCCAAAAAGGAACTCAGGTTGTCTAGACCAGTAGTTCTCAATCAGGGGAAATTTTGCTCTGAAGGGAACTCTTGGCAACGTCTGAAGAAATTTGTGCTTGTCACAGATGAGGGAAGCAAGGAGTGAGGCTCTTGGCATCTTATGGGTAGAGGCAAGGGATGCTCCTAAAGTTTTCAAATGCACAGGACAGTCCTCCCACAAGAGACCAAAGGTCCCAGGTAATCTGGGGCAAAGATATGGAATCTGCAGCAGAGAACTATATACCATTTAATCTGCTATCATCCTACAGGCCCTGATAGGAACATCAAGTAGCCATGCAGACGAAGCTTCCTATCATTACCTAATGACCAAAGTCATTACACTGAGAAGGTACAGCAATAATCCAAAGTAAGATGGAAGTCATACATTCGGGATTGGGAATGAGCAGGGCCAGAGGACACAAGTAAGCAGCATAAACAAGTGAGTCATACCCTCTCTACTGTCCACCACTATTGCCTGACACCTCTCACTCAAATCTCAACTGTGGCTGTGTGGAATGGAGAGAAGCCTCATTTGACTAACTGATGGAGGGGGAAAAATGCTAGGCTTGGTTCATATATGGGTTAGCTCGGTATGTGGGTGAAAGCCAAAAACGTACTGCTGCACTACAAACCCCACCCAGAAGTGATCGTGAAAGAGAGCAATAAAGTAAAATCCTCCCAATGGACAGAGCTCCAGGCAGTGTGTTTTGCCATTCACTTTACGTGAAAAGAGTAGTAGCCCAGGATAAGAACATACACAGACCCATGGGCAGTAGAGAATGTCCTGGCTGTTTTTTTAGGGGCCTGGAGGGAGAAAATGGATTGGAGGATAAGGAACAAGGAAGTTCAAGGGAAAGGCATGTGGATGGATACATGCGAGTGAGCACAAAAGTATGAAGATCTTTGTATTACAGGTTAACTGTCACCAGGGAGCATTTACCAGAGAAGAAGTACTAAATAACCAGAGGCAGTATGACTTAGCCTGTTGATGTCATCCAACCTCTGTATTTTTCCAACACCAGTGCTAGCATAGGTCATTAATGAAGTAAGTGTGGCAGCAGGAATGGAAGATATGCACGAACCCAATAGCATGGGCTTCCACTTACCAAGGTTGATCTAACTATTGCCACTGCTGAATGTCCAACCTGGCAGCAACTGAGATCAATGCTAACTCCCAGTATGGCACCATCCCTTGAGATCAAATATCCCCTTGGTGGCAAGATGACTAAGAAGTCTTCCACCTTTGAAGGAATAGAGATTCATCTTAAATGGGATCATCACTGGGAACAACCCGGATCTGGTTATAGGGTTGCCTTTCCTGCCCCCATGGCTTAAGCCAGCACTAATATCCAAGGACTTAGAGAGTGCCTGATTTACCAACATGAGATACCACAAAACACTGCATCAAGCCACAAAACCAACTTTACAGCAAAGGTGTGGCACTGGACACATATCATATACCACACTACCCAGAACTACTGGCCTTATAGAGCAGTGGAATGGCCCCTTAAAGATGCAACTAAAGCAACTGCACTTCTACCTATGATTTAGAAAGCTGGGAAGAGCCTCCCTACCTGAACAGCAACAACAACAAAATCCAGATAAAATACAAAATCATAACTTTTCTTGAACCTACCAGAGCAAAAATACATGGCCACCAAGTAGCCTTAAATAATAAGGAGAGATAGACATCTCTAAGGAGACAAAAACATAAATGCTGCCTTACTTTGTGGCAGAGCACAAGAGGAGAGACTCGCGGCACCACACAAGAATGTAAGAAAAATTCAACTAAAATTTTTAATAAATTGTTAAACTGAGTGTACACTAGTATGAGTGTATAAAATCCCTGATGGCTGCAGAAACAAAGAGAGTTCACACTGGCTCTTCTCCTCTGACCTCTGTTATATGCATAAAACAGATTAAGGGTAGGGCAGAAGACCAGAGAAAGCTTCCCTCAATGGTGCAGGCTGGGAGAACAGGAACACCTGCCACAGCCGAAAAGACACAAAGCCCTGCCCCACCCTGCTTTTCTACAGAACAAAATCTTTAGGTTGCTGGGGTAAAGGCAGCAAAGCCTGGCACCCCAAAGGCACATATATAAACCCACTGTTGCTGAGGGAAGGGTAAAAACCAAAACTCTCTTCCTTTGGGGTAGGGGTAGGAACCTGTCCTGAACTTAGGCCTTTAGAGACCTCCTATAACTGGGAGAAAGGCAAGAAACTCTCTTCTTCACAAGACCTGACACAGAACAAGGCAGAGTTTGGCTATGATGGAGAAAGGGGCAGGATCACAAAGAAAGTCTAACCTCTAAGATTCAGGGATACAGGGCTTGCCTAAGAGTAAGGCCAAATCCCGACAATAGAAACCTTCCCAACTCCCACCACCAGGCTAGCAAGCTCCAAGTAAGAAGCAAAAACAATCTATCACCAGTAGGGGAAAAACATGAACATGAAGAGACCACTTATAAGACACAGCTACATAGGAAAAGCCAAAAGCTAAGAGTAGAACACAAACATTGCTAAAAACCCTTCAGTAACTCAGGTCCCAACCTAAACAAAGAGTAACCCTAGAAGCTTTGATGCCAAGTCTGAACCCGACTCAGCTCCTGATTATATTAACTCAACTCCCTTAACCACACACACACACACACACACACACACACACAAACACACACACATATGACCTAGCATTACAAAAGTTGTGCTGATTTCAGTCATAAATACTATTTACCTAAGTCTTTGCTTTCCTATACATGATGCCCAACATTTAATCAAAAATTATTTTTAGGGCTTCCCTGGTGGCGCAGTGGTTGAGAGTCCGCCTGCCGATGAGAAAATTGCACTTTCAAGAGATAAAGCAATCAGCATAACCAGAATCAGATGTTGGAACTATCAAACGATAATTAATATGGAAAAAGCTTTAAGAGAAAACGTGGACAACATGCATACAGCAAATTTCAGCAGATATTTGGAAACTATAAGGAATAGAAAACTGGAAATATTCTAACATGTATAAAAACCTGGTATTAGACATGAAATATGCCTTCAACAGGCTCATCAGTAGAACCAACACACTCAAGGAAAAAAACAGTGAACTTAAGGACAGGTCAATAGGTATTATCCAAACACTAAGAAGAAAATGACTGAATAAAACAGAACAGAGCACCCAAGAGTTGTGGGATAATATCAAATGATCTAACATAACAGAAAAAGAGGAATAGAACAAGCTAGAGAAATATTTAATAAGGTAACGGCCAAGAATTTTCCTAAAATAATGAAATATAGCAAACCACAAATCGAAGAAACTCAGAAAACCCCAAAAAGGATGAACACTAAAAACAAGAAACAAAACAAAAAACAGCCCTTCACACATACACGTACAAACAGGCACACACTTCTCAGTAAATCATATTCAAACTGCTGAAAACCAATGACAAAGAGAAAATTCAGAAGGCCAAACAAAGATGGGGGGAAAAGACATGTAACATACTGAGTAAAAAAGACATGAATTATAGCAGACTGTCCATCATAAACTACACAATCTAGAAGACAATAGAGTGGCACCTTTAAAATCCTGAAAAGAGGGGAAAAAATCTCTCCTCAGAATCCTATACCCACTGAAAATATCTTTCTATCAAAAGCTGAGAGAATTCATTACCAACAGACCTGCACTACAAAATATGTTTTTTAAGAAGTTCTTTAGTAATAAGAAATACAATGTCAGAAAGAAACTTGATAGTACACAATGAAATTACATCTCCAGAAATGATTAAAATAAAGGTAAATGTTAAAGGTATTCTTCTCATTTTAACAGCTCTAAAAGATAACTGACTAACTTTAAAATAGTAGCAATGAATTCATGGTTTATAGTATAATATATGTAAAAGTAAAGTATATGACAAAGATTGCATAGAAAATTAAAGGAAAGAGGGACAGATTGGGAATATGCTGTTTTAAGGTTCTTATGTAATATGTGAAGTAGTACGATACTATTTGAAGTTAGATTGTGATTATGTAAATATATATATTTAAGTACTAAGAAACAACTAAGAAAATCTTTAAAAGAAACGTAAATAATAAGCCAAGTAATGGCGATAAAGGGGAATTTTTAAAAATACTCAATGCCAAAGCAGACAAGGAAAAAAAGAAAAAGAAGAGCAAAGGTAATGGAGCAAACAAAAAACCACTAGGAAAATGGTAGATATAATTCTAACCATGTCAATTATTACATTAAATATAAATGATAAAATTCATCATTTTAAAAACAGAGATTACCAAACAGCAAAAAAGTAAGACCCAACTGCATAGTGTCTATAAGAAACCCACTTTAAACCTAAAGATGTAAGTAGATTAAAAGTATAGGATGGAACTATACATATCTTACAAAACATCAACAAAAGAAGGCTGGAGTGACTATACTAAGACCAGGAAAAGCAGAGAGCAAAACAAGGAATATTATAATGATAAAAGGGTTAATTCACTAAGAAGACAAAACAATTCTAAATGTTTACATTCCTAACAGATAGGGTTTAGAATACACAAAGCAAAAACTGATAGAGGTGAAAAAACAAATAGACACATCCACAATTATAGGTGGTGACTTCAATGGTAATTAACAGAACAAAAAAACAGAAATCCAGTAAGGATACAATGAACCTGAACAACACAATTAACCAACTCGATATAACTGACACCCAACACCATAAATAATTTGAATTTTCCTGTATCTACTAAAGAAAATAAATTTTCAATTAAGAACATCCTACAAAGAAAACTACAGGCCTAGATGGCTTTAACGGTAAAATCTCTTAAACTTTTAAAAGGAAAAAAGAATTTAAAATGTCAACACTGCACAAACTCTTCCAAAAAATAGAAGAGGAATGAGCACTTTGTCTCATTTAATAAGCTAGCCCATTACCCTGAATACTCAAACCAGACAAAGACGTTACAACAAACCATTATCTTTCATGGACATAGATATAACAACTCCCACAAAATATTAGCAAATCAAATCCAGGAGTATATTTGTAAAAGAATATAGCATGACCAAATAGAATTTATCCCAGGAATGCAAGGTTAGTTCAACATTTGAAAAATCAAACAACGTAATTCACCACATCAAGACTAAAAGAGAAACTGTTATCATCATCTCAGTAGACACAGGAAAAAAAAAAAAAAAAACCTTGATAAAATTCAACATCCATTCACCATAAAATCTCTCAGCAAACTAGAAATAGAAGAGAAATTCCTCACTCTAATAAAGGGCACTTACCAAAAACCTATAGCTAAAATCATACATAATGGTTAAAGACCAAATGTTTTCTCCCAGGATAAGAAACAAGGCAGAGATGTCTGTTCTCACCATTTGTAATTAACATTTAAATGAAGGACATAGCCAGCGAGAGAAAGAAAAAGAAATAAAAGCCATACCAATTTAAAAGAAAGAAAGAAAACTTCACTGTCCCTCCCTACAGATGATATCATTGTTATTTAAGGAGAAAAATTTAAAGAATATGCACAAAAAGCTAGCAAAACTAATGAGTCAGTTTAACAAAATCACAGGACAATGTATACTAGCAACGCAACTGGAAATTTGGTTTTTTTAAATATCATTTCCAATAACACCAAAAATGAAATACTTGTGTATAAATTTAACAAAATATATACAACATCTGTACATATGTTGAAAACTACAAAACACCAATGAAAGAAGAAATCAAAGAAGACCTAAATAAATACAGATATACATATTTAATGATTGGAAGATTCAGTATTCTTAGTGTGTCAATTCCTATCAAATAGATTTTTTTTTGCGGAGGGGCCACATTGCTTGGCTTGCGGGATCCTAGTTCCAGGCCCTGGCAGTGAAAGTGCTGAGTCCTAATCACTAGACCGCCAGGGAATTCCCTCAAATACATTTATAGATTCAACACAATTCAAATCAAAATCACAGCAGGATCCTTTGTTGAAATCTACAAGCTAATTCTAACATGCATACAAAGAATCAATGGAAATAGAATACAGATATATAGATCTAGCCTCTTTCCCTCAATTTGGGACAACTCTGAAGGACCATATCGTTTCAGTGCTCCCTGTAGATGAGCTGAGACCTCAGTTACAACTGTGCTGTGGAGAGGCTTCTCCTTCTGCCCAATCCCACCTCCCTCAGTTCCTTACAAGGAACTACTGAGGGAAGAGACCAAGCTCCAATGGACCTTCAATATACAAGTTTCCATCTCAAAGTCAGTTTCCAGGGAATCATATCTAATTCAGTAAGTTTGAATGAGTGTCTACAAATGAAAATGTTGACTACTTAAGGGGTGATTTGATTAAGAAAAAAAAAATAGACCAATGTGAAACAGAAAATGTGTTTTGTCAATTTAGGAATATAATCTATAAATTTAACTCTGATTCCTGAAGAAGCTGTAAAAAAAAAGAAATATGTATACACTATATGATTACATTTATAAAACATTCTTGAAATTAAAAAATTATAGAAATGGAGACCAGATTAGTGGTTGCCAGGGGTTAAAGAGAGGATGGGAGTGGGAAGGAAGTAGATGTGGCTATAAAAGGGCAACGTGAGGAATCCCTGTGGTGATGGAAATATTTGTTATCTTGACTATACCAATGTCAACATCCTGGTTGTGCAAGTGTACTATAATTTTGCAAGATGTTACCACTGGGGGAAACTGGGTAAACGGTACATGAAATCTCTTTGTATTATTTCTCAAAACTGCACATGGACCTATAATCATCTCAAAGTCCAAAGAAAAGAAAAATATTTGTGTACCTATAGAAAACATTAATGGATAGCTTTTCAAAAACTGAACTTGAGTGACTTTATTCTAGCATAGTTCCAAGACAGGATAGAGTAAAATATAATATGAAAGATCAGACCTTTTACAAATGATAGTTTACTAGTTAGTTTCATCAGGAGACTCATGGAATCTTCCTTTAGTCATACAAGTAAGTATGCTCTGAACACAAATTTTAAGAGGGCTTTATAAATCTAAGAAAAGTAGGAATAACTATTTGGAGTCATCTTATGTACACATTTTGAATTTTTTTATGTCTCCTGAAAAACATCCATAACCAATATATCTATCCTATAAGTGTTAACAGAAAAAAAAAAAGCACACAGTTTCTGAACTTGGTGCCTGGAAAAGTCCTCTGAACCAATAGAAATGGAATTAAGTTGACAATGACCATAACTTCCAAACTTAGTCCTTAGGATTCTGAGAGTGAACACAGCATAATCTTAAAAGATGGTTATCAAAGGTAAGGGCAAAAGAGAAAGACAGAAGAAACAGACAGAGACAGAGATATCTAATTGAAAGGAATTGAAATTCTGCTCATTTCAAAATTTGCTGTTCATTAACAGATAAAAAGACCATTTATTTTTGTTTTTAGAAAACATTCCTTGTGTTTTATAAGCTATAGATAATTCATGCCACTAATTTGTTTTAAAAGAATTTTTAAATAATTGGTTCAACCAGTATCAAAAAGTATTAATACTTTCTATGATAAAATTTAACATATGATATAGATTAGGATACAACCTTATAATGGAATACTCTGCAACAGTTAAAAATAATGAGTTGGGCTTCCCTGGTGGCGCAGTGGTTGAGAGTCTGCCTGCCGATGCAGGGGACACGGGTTCGTACCCCAGTCTGGGAAGATCCCACATGCCGTGGAGCGACTAGACCCATGAGCCATGGCTACTGAGCCTGCAAGTCCGGAGCCTGTGCTCCGCAATGGGAGAGGCCACAACAGTGAGAGGCCCGCGTACCGCAAAGAAAAAAAAAAATGATGAATCAACTTTCTATAATCAACTTAAAGGATATCTAACATATTTTAAGGAAAATTAGCAAGACAAAGAAAAGAGCAATGTGCATGGTATATGTAAAAAATAAAAATAAGATAATACATATATATAAAGAAATCTCTGGAAGAATAGACAAGAAACCAATAACAGCAGAAGCCTCCTCAACAGGCCTGGATCAGAGGTGGGAGGAAGATATGCTTTTCATTGCATACCTTCCTGGATGTTTGAATTTTGTACCATGTACACACATTACCTTGAATAAAATTTTTAAAATAAAGTTTAAAAAATATTGAACATGTGAACAAATAAATTAAATACAACATTATCCATTTAAAAGTACTACCAGTGAAGTGATATAAACAAGCACAGGCTTTGAAGTGGAATCACTAGTAACTGGAATCTGCCATTTACTGGTTACTGTGGCTTTGGGCAAGTTATTTAATTGTTTTATCCTCAGACTTTTACAAAGTGGAGATTCTAATGTCCATCTTTAAGGGTTATTCAGTGGATTAAACGTAATCCATAAAAAGAGCCCTATAGAGGACATAAAACAAATAGCAGTACTTCCTTCATCCCTACTCCCCTTATCCACACTACTGTGGCCCTGGGATGCTGATAAGCCAGAAAAAATTACTTGGCAGTTATGCTCTCAAATACGATAATGTTTCTGAAGGTCAATAAAACATATTCAGAAGCCCAATGGTGTTTCCTATTCTTTCCTTCATCTCCCATGCAGTCAAGGCAGCAATGAAGCACCTGAATCTTCATTAAAATTCTAGAGTAGACACTTAGTATTGTCTTGGTTTGGGTTCCATCAAAAGCAGAGTCTGGGGCTTCCCTGGTGGCACAGTGGTTGAGAGTCTGCCTACTAATGCAGGGGATGCGGGTTCGTGCCCCAGTCCAGGAAGATCCCACATGCTGCGGAGCGGCTGAGCCTGTGAGCCATGGCCGCTGGGCCTGCGCGTCCGGAGCCTGTGCTCTGCAGCGGGAGAGGCCACAGCAGTGAGAGGCCCGCATACCGCAAGAAAAAAAAAAAAAGCAGAGTCTGATACACAGAAATAAACTCAAAATGGATTAAAGAACTAAATATAAGACCAGATACTATAAAACTCTTAGAGGAAAACATAGGCAGAACACTCTCTGACATAAATTGCAGCAATATCTTTTTTGATCTGTCTCCTAGAGTAATGGAAATAAAAATAAACAAATGGGACCTAATTAAACTCAAAAGCTTTTGCACAGCAAAGGAAACCATAAAAAAAATGAAAAGACAACCCACAGAATAGGAGAAAATATTTGCAAATGATGTAACCAACAAGAGATTAATCTCCAAAATTTACAAACAGCTCATGTGGCTCAATATCAAGAAAACAAACAACCCAATCAAAAAATGGGCAGAAGACCTAAACAGACATTTCTCTAAAGAAGACATACAGATGGCCAACAGGCACATGAAAAGATGCTCAGCACAACTAATTATTAGAAAAATGCAAATCAAAACTACAGTGAAGTATCACCTCACACCAGTCAGAATGGCCATCAACAAAAAGTGTACAAACAATAAATGTTGGAGTGGATGTGGAGAAAAGGGAACCCTCCTACACTGTTGGTGGAAAGACAAATTGGTACAGTCACAATGGAGAATGATATGGAGGTTCCTCAAAAACCTAAAATAGATCTATCAGATGATCCAGCAATCCCACTCCTGGGCATATATCTGGAGAAAAACATGGTTTGAAAGGATACATGCACCCCAATGTTCACTGCAGCACTGTATACAATAGCCAGGACATGGAAGCAACCTAAGTGTCCATCAACAGGGGAATGGATAAAGAAGATGTGATACATATGTATACAATGGAATATTACTCAGCCATTTAAAAGAATGAAATAATGCCATTTGCAGCAACATAGATGGACCTAGAGATTGTCATACTAAGTGAAGTAGGTCAGACAGAGAAAGACAAATATCATATATCACTTACATGTGGAATCTAAAAAAAAAAAAGATAAAATGAACTTATTTACAAAACAGAAACAGACTCACAGACTTAGAGAATGAATTTACGGTTACCAGGGAGGAAGCATCTGGGGGTGGGGGGCAGGGGGGAGGGATAGGCTGGGAGTTTGGAACTGACATGTACACACTGTTATATTTAAAACAGATAACCAACAAGGACCTACTGTATAGCACAGGGAACTCTGCTCAATATTCTGTAATAACCTACATGGGAAAAGAATTTTAAAAAGAAGAAATACATGTATATATATATATAACTGAACCACTTTGCTGTACACTGAAACTAACACAACATTGTTAATCAACTATACTCCAATATAAAATTAAAATTTAAAAAAGAAAAAAGCAGAGTGAGACAAGGCCTTGGGTACAAGTGATTTCTTGGGAGATGATTCCAAGAAGCAGGGGTGAGGAAACCAGGAGAGTAAAAAAAGAAAGAAGAAAAAAACCAGAATAAGTCTGTATACCAAGATCCCCACTCCGGGCAGTGAGGACTGGAACCAGTCAGGACCACTTGAGAAGCATACACAAAGCCCCCCAGAATTGTCCACCCAAAGGACAGGAAGCTGGAGCATTTATCAACTGTGTTCTGTCCCTCACTGGTTGACGGTTGACCTTGGGGGTGTTAACGTCCACACTTTGGGGCTGCACATGCATGGAGACTGAACAGGCTCCTGTGGCATCAGAGAAAGCCCGGGGGAAGAGGGGAGAAAGACACACGGTGCACACATGAAGCATGGCATTATCAGCACAAGGTGAGTATGAACTTGCATGGAACTGTCCACTGCAGCTGCAGCTACAAACCGAGGTGGGCTGAGGAGAGATGACATTGGGAGCCAGAGGCATTTGCTACATACGTCACCCAGAAAAATTCTGGCCAAGTTCAGTGCTTTCTGGCTGCTGAAAGAACAAACAGGCCACCATTGTCATAATTTTCTTTCTTGTCTTCCTTCTCGAATATGGCAGTAACAATTATATGTTTAAAGCTTGTGGCATTTCTTCAGTGATCCAAACGCTGGGAACAAACTTGTGCATATTTCTTTGACAGAACTGAGGAGCTCAGCAGGCACGACATTGACTCTGGATGTTTACTACTCTTAACAGCTCTCATAACTAGGCTCACTATTCTTAAAAAAAAGGGGGGGCTGAATATTCCTATTCTGGGTGGCTGATAAATGACATGTTTACCTCTTCTCCCCAAAATCCAAAACTTACAGAATAACTTTTTTTTTTAACCATCTACTGCAATGCCAGAAGCAGAGGAGAGGTGCCACCTGCAAATCAAAACAAGGGGAAATTTCTGGAGACTATAAAGCCATCGAGAAAAGGCTGACTAAGACAATAGAGTAAGGCTTCTCCTCTGCTATTTGCCCTTATTTTCACTGCCACAGGAACAGCTGCAAACACAGTCACCTGTGCTGTGGGTACTGCAAAATCATATACAACACTTGAATCCCAAGCAATGAGACACAGAAGTCTTTTAGCTTTAGTAACTCTGAAAAGGGGTCTATTTCTATGTCATGATGGCTATTCTTGGCAGAAGACTAACAGGTATTGAGAATTTGTGGCTTCCAGAACACTTATTTCAGAAAGACATGTTAATATACCCTTTCAATGCAGTCTACATGGTCAAACCCCATGGCTCCCTCCCACAAGGCAGGAGATGTTCCAACAGAGAGCAGGGCCTGTGTACTAAAAGGTTCTCATAAAACTTGAGTTGTGTTGCTCTTCCTGTGTAATAACCCAAATGGTTATTACAAAGTAGCTTTTGCATCTTCCTCCTCTGTATTTTATCAGTGAGAGACTGTTGGAAGAATAAGGGTCAAAGACAAGTCGGCAGCTAGGAATTGGCTTTAAAGTTTGTAATGAAGCATGAAGTGCTGACCCTCCCATCTAGTCTCTCTGACCCAATACAGGAACTGAAAAGATTAGAAGCACAGAGCACCAGCATAAAGAGAAATCTGCCCCCTGCATAGAGCCATGAGAACAGATTTCCAAAGCTGGAATTCTGACGGAGGAGATTCCTGGACTTGGTGCTGGGCAGAGAAATGGGAGAGTCTCCAGGTAATTTAAAGGCCACAATGAGAGACAAGGAGCATTGTACAACGATCCTAGCCATTGAGTGTTAAGCAGAATAATGGTTTCCCAAATGGCATTCACATCCTAATCCCCAGGACCTTACATGGAAAAAGGGAGTTTGCAGATATGAGTATGTTAAGGATTTGGAGACGGCGAGATTATCCTGGATTTTCCGGTGGCGTCCAATGTATTCACAGGGGAGGAGTCATCGCACTGAAAATAAGAAAACTAAATGAAAGTCTATGTACCGAAATGCTAAGGTCCACAACCCAGAACTTTGGCAGCCAGATTTAAAACTACAGAAAGGAGATGGGGGATCCCTTTCTTGGAGTATTGACTAGCTTAAGACAAAAGAACTACAGATTCTCACACTTGGGTATCCCAGTGAAAAATCAGTGTCACCAAATCAATGTGACTCTGTGGTGAAGCCACTAAGCTACAAGTCCCAGTCACATAAATACCCAAAAGTGAAGTTTCCAGATACCTTCATGCTTTAGTGGGACTGCACAACCAAAAATCAACAAATGTTTGAGAAAAGTTAAGAGACTAAAACATAATAACAGGAGTAGGAGAGAGCAATTTAGATGAAATAAACAATGTTAAGAAGAGGTTTTTTTTTTAAAGTAAACAGTTACTCTGAGAGATAAGAGATGTTTTATCACTGAAACAAGGCCAAAATAATATTTTATAAGGAGCATTCAAAGATCACAAAAGAGCTCTTAAAATTAAAAAGTTTGAGAGCAGAAATGTTTTTTTTAATCAGTAAAAGGGTCAAAAGATAAAGCTGATGAAATCTCCCTGAATGTAGAACAAAACAATAAAATAATGGATAACAGTCAAGTGAATATCTAAGAGTGCCAGAAAAAAAGAAAAAATAGAGAAGAGAGTGAAGAGAAACTTATCAAAGAAATAATACAAGAAATTTTCTCAGAACATAAGGATATAAAACTCTATATTAAAATGGCCCACAATCATAAATGAGAAAAATATGCCCAGAATCATCATGAAATTATCACTGTAATGGAATAAAAATGGCCATAAAATCTTCCACAGAGGGAAGTTAAATACAAAGGTTAGAAAATAAAATGATATCAGGCTTCTCAAGTACAATATTAAAAACTAGAAAGAAATGAATCAATGCTTTCAAAATTCTGTTAGAAAATTATTTCCAAATCAGAATTCTACACCCAAGCAGAATATGCATA
This sequence comes from Neophocaena asiaeorientalis asiaeorientalis, assembly GCF_003031525.2. Lineage (NCBI taxonomy): Eukaryota > Metazoa > Chordata > Mammalia > Artiodactyla > Phocoenidae > Neophocaena > Neophocaena asiaeorientalis. The sequence continues at coordinate 3,222,671 of NW_020173114.1, forward strand.
ACATAAAGTAACTATATACCCATGGAAAACCTCTCTTTCCATTAAATAAGAGCAACAGAAAAACAAATCTCAAAAAAATGTATCTCTTCTGTACCATTTATCAGGAAACTACTGGAGAATGAATTCCATCAAAGTGCAGGAGCAAGAAAGGAGAAAACTCAGGAATTAGGGTATAAGGAATCTAACACAAGGGTGCAGGCTTAGAAAACAGTACTTCTAGATTGGAGCAAGAGGATATAAGATTCCATAATGGATGAGTGGGAGGGGAGGCCTGACTGGTTACCTATTATTTTTTGACCATGAGGAAAATAATATTTAAAGAGATTCTACATTTGCTTTGGGGGGAGAATTAGTGATGAAGCAAATAAAGCAAATCTTAAAATAAGGCAATTATAAACTGTGAGAAAACAAAAAAGTTGAATAACAAGGGAAATATAATCATAGTTTCTTCTTTGGCTCAACAGTGAAAATATTTATATAGTCATAATAAAGTTACTCAGAACCTTAGTTCTCCCAGTTATAAAATGAATAAATAAATAATAGTACATACCCTCTAGAACTATTGTGATGACAGAATTAATTCATGAATATAAGCACTTAAAGTTATGCCTGGCTCATATTAAGTATTCAGTAAATGTTAGTTGTGTTGTTAGCTACTTGTGAAGTAAATACTGAAAATTTATTTACCAAAAATTATGGTATAACTATATTGGGAGGATAGAGAGAAGTTCTTTTTTCTTCTATAATAATAAGTCAACAACCATATAAGCACATTATTTAGAAACCTGGGGGTAAATACCAGAAGAAACAGCCAGAAGAAATGAAAGTGGGTATCTTTTGAGAGTGGCAGCAAGGGAAAAATAGGCACTAAAGTTGTTTAGTATAATCTTTTTAATAATATGTGACTCTGAAAACTTTTTGCAGATTTTCATTATGAATAAAAACAATGAAGCAACAGAAATAAACAAGGAAAATGCTAAAACAAAAGTAAGAGTGGCCATATCTGACAAATACACAATTCAAACTCAAAATTCAAGACATGTCAAAGACTATAATTATCAAGAATATAAAACTGTTGTGAACCATTATGTACCTAACAACATAATGAAACTGAAATAAAATAAAAGTAAAAATGAAAGGATAATTTGACAAATTCTCAATTATACAGAGAGGCTTTAACATACCTCACTCAGAAACTGATGGATGAAATGGAACAAAAATAAATTTATAAAATAGGATATTTGAATAATACATTTTAAAAGTGTGATTTAATACTTTTATATGAGACTTTCATAGCAACAGACAATACCTTCATTTCAAAAACTAATGAAACATTCATAAAAGTTGACTATATATTAAGTCCTCAAAGAAACTTTCATGGAATTTAAAATATAAAAGCCAAAATTTCTAACACATGATCCACAGTTAGAAAATTAATAAGAGGAGAGGGGAAAAAAGATGATCTGACTGGCAGTTTAAAACACCCTTTTAAATAACTACTGAGATTAAAAAGACAAACGGAGAACATATCTGAATGTACAAAAGAGAAAGAATGTATCTGAGAGAATAAAAAGGTAAATCCAAAAAAACACTGAAAAGTTTTTTAAAAGGAAGGAGTATTTTGTGCTGCTAGATATTAAGATGAACAAAAAACCTGTACAGTAAATAAAAGAGAATGGTCCTGAAACCCCACCAATACATCCAAGCATATACAAATATGGCACTTCACATAAGTGTGGAAAGGATTAATTACTCAATAAATGGTGCTGAGATCACCGGTTAGCTATTTAGGAGGGAAAAAAGTTGATTCTTACATTGTTATTCAACAAAAGAAATAAGTTTCACTTAGATTAAGAATTAAAAATTTTAGGAGAACTTGCACACGGAAGGGGAGAGGCAGCACCTCCAAAGGGGGGCCTCTGGAGTGTGGAGTTCTGGTTTTGGAGCCATGTGGCTGACAGGGTCTTGGTGCTCTGGCCAGGTGTCATGCCTGTGCCTCTCAGGTGGGAGAGCTGAGTTCAGGATATTGGTCCACCAGAGACCTCCCGGCTCCGTGTAATATCAAATGGTGAAAGCTCTCCCAGAGATCTCTATCTCAACGCTAAGACCCATCTCCACTCAACAACCAGCAAGCTACGGTGCTGGACACTCTATGCCAAACAACTAGCAAGTCAGGAACATAACACCACCCATTAGCTGAGAGGCTTCCTAAAATCATAATAAGGCCACTGACACCCCAAAACACACCACTGGACGCAGTCTTGCCCACCAGAAAGACAAGATCCAGCCTCATTCACCAGAACACAGGCACAAGTCCCCTCCACCAGGACGCCTACACAACCCACTGAACAAACCTTAGCCACTGGGGTCAGACACCAAAAACAACGGGAACTACGAACTTGCAGCCTGCGAAAAGGAGACCCCAAACACAGTAAGTTAACGAAAATGAGAACACAGAGAAACACACAGCAGATGAAGGAGCAAGGTAAAAACCCACCAGACCAAAAAAATGAAGAGGAAATAGGCAGTCTACGTGAAAAAGCATTCGGAGTAATGAGAGTAAAGATGATCCAAAATCTTGGAAACAGAATGGAGAAAATACAAGAAATGTTTAACAAGGACCTAGAAGAACTACAGAGCAAACAAACAATGATAAACAGCACAATAAATGAAATTAAAAATACTCTAGATGGGATCAATAGCAGAATAACTGAGGCAGAAGCACGGATAAGTGACCTGGAAGATAAAATAGTGGAAATAACTACCACAGAGCAGAATAAAGAAAAAAGAATGAAAAGAATTGAGGACAGTCTCAGAGACCTCTGAGAGAAAATTAAACGCACCAACATTCGAATTATAGGGGTCCCAGAAGAAGAAGATAAAAACAAAGGGACTGAGAAAATATTTGAAGAGATTACAGTTCAAAACTTCCCTAATATGGGAAAGGAAATACTTAATCAAGTCCAGGAAGTACAGAGAGTCCTATACAGGATAAATCCAAGGAGAAACACGCCAAGACACATAATAATCAAACTATCAAAAATTAAATACAAAGAAAAAATATTAAAAGCAGCAAGGGAAAAACAACAAATTACATATAAGGGAATCCTCATAAGGTTAACAGCTGATCTTTCAGCAGAAACTCTGCAAGCCAGAAGGGAGAGGCACGACATATTTAATGTGATGAAAGGGAAAAACCTACAACCAAGTTACTCTACACAGCAAGGATCTCATTCAGATTTGAAGGAGAAATTAAAACCTTTACACACAAGCAATAGCTAACAGAATTCAGCACCACCAAACCAGCTTTACAACAAATGCTAAGGAAACTTCTCTAGGCAGGAAACACAAGAGAAGCAAAAGACCTACAATATCAAACCCCAAAAAATTAAGAAAATGGGAATAGGAACATACATATCAAGAATTACCTTAAATGTAAATGGATTAACTGCTCCAACCAAAAGACACAGACTGGCTGAATGGATATAAAAACAAGGCCCGTATACATGCTGTCTACAAGAGACCCACTTCAGACCTAGGGACACATACACACTGAAAGTGGGGATGGAAAAAGATATTCCATGCAAATGGAAATCGAAAGAAAGCTGGAAGAGCAATTCTCATACCAGACAAAATAGACTTTAAAATAAACACTATTAAAAGAGACAAAGAAGGACACTACATAATGATCAAGCGATCAATCCAAGAAGAAGATATAACAATTGTAAATATTTGCGAACCCAAGATCGGAGCACCTCAATACATAAGGTAAATGCTAACAGCCATAAAAGGAGAAATCGACAGTAACACAATCATAGCAGGGGACTTTAACACCTCACTTTCACCAAGGGAAAGATCATCCAAAGTGAAAATAAATAAGGAAACACAAGCTTTAAATGATACATTAAACACGAAGGACTTAATTGATATTTATAGGACATTCCATCCAAAAAAAACAGAATACACTTCCTTCTCAAGTGCTCATGGAACATTCTCCAGGGTAGATCATATCCTGGGTCACAAATCAAGCCCTGGTAAATTTAAGAAAATTGAAATTATATCAAGTATCTTTTCCAACCACAACGCTATGAGACTAGATATCAATTACAGGGAAAAAGTCTGTAAAAAAATACAAACACATGGAGGGTAAACAATACACGACTAAATAACCAAGAGATCACTGAAGAAATCAAAGAAGAAATCAAAAAATACCTAGAAACAAATGACAATGAAAACACAACTACCCAAAACCTATGGGATACAGCAAAAGCAGTTCTAAGAGGGAAGCTTAAAGCAATACAATCCTACCTCAAGAAACTGGAGACATCTCAAATAAACAACCTAACCTTACACCTAAGGCAATTAGAGAAAGAAAAAAAAAAAAAACCCAAAGTTAGCAGAAGAAATCATAAAGATCAGATCAGAAATAAATGAAAAAGAAATGAAGGAAACAATAGCAAAGATCAATGAAACTAAAAGCCGGTTCTTTGAGAAGATTAACAAATTGATAAACCATTAGCCAGACTCATCGGGAAAAAAAGGGAGAAGACTCAAATCAATAGAATTAGAAATGAAAAAGGACGAGTAACAACTGACACTGCAGAAATACAAAGGATCGTGAGAGATTACTACAAGCAACTATATGCCAATAAAATGGACAACCTGGAAGAAATGGACAACTTCTTAGAAAAGCACAACCTTCTGAGACTGAACCATGAAGAAACAAAATATAAACAGAACAATCACAAGCACTGAAATTGAGAGTGTGATTAAAAATCATCTAACAGGGCTTCCCTGGTGGCGCAGTGGTTGAGAGTCCGCCTGCCGATGCAGGGGACACGGGTTCATGCCCTGGTCCGGGAGGATCCCACATGCCGTGCAGTGGCTGGGCCCATGGGCCATGGCCGCTGAGCCTGTGCATCCGGAGCCTGTGCTCCGCAATGGGAGAGGCCACAACAGTGAGAGGCCCGCGTACCGAGAAAAAAAATAAATAAATAAAATTAAAAATCATCTAACAAACAAAAGCCCAGGACCAGATGGCTTCACAGGCAAATTCTATCAAACATTTAGAAAAGAGCTAACACCTATCCTTCTCAACCTTTTCCAAAATATAGCAGAGGGAGGAACAAACTCATTCTACGAGGTCACCATCACCCTGATACCAAAACCAAAGATGTCACAAAGAAAGAAAACTACAGGCCAATATCACTGATGAACATAGATGTAAAAATCCTCAACAAAATACTAGCAAACAGAATCCAACAGCACATTAAGAGGATCATACACCATGATCAAGTGCGGTTTATCCCAGGAATGCAAGGATTCTTCAGATATGCAAATCAGTCAATGTGATACACCATATTAACAAATTGAAGGAGAAATGCCTATGATCATCTCAATAGATGCGGAAAAAGCCTTCAACAAAATTCAACAACTATTTTTGATAAAAACCCTCCAGAAAGTAGGCATAGAGGGAACTTACCTCAACACAACAAAGGCCATATATGACAAATCCACAGCAAACATCGTTCTCAATGGTGAAAAAGTGAAAGCATTTCCTCTAAGATCAGGAACAAGACAAGGTTGTCCACTTTCACAACTAATGTTCAACATAGTTTTGGAAGTTGTAACCAGAGCAATCAGAGAAGAAAAAGAAATAAAAGGAATACAAATCGGAAAAGAAGTAAAGCTGTCACTGTTTGAAGTTGACAAAATACTATACATAGAGAATCCTAAAGATGCTACCAGAAAACTATAGAGCTAATCAATGAATTTGGTAAAGTAGCAGGATATAAAATTAATGCACAGAAATCTCTTTCATTCTTATACACTAATGATGAAAAATCTGAAAGAGAAATTAAGGAAACACTCCCATTTACCACTGTAACAAAAAAGAGTAAAATACCTAGGAATAAATCTACCTAAGGAGACAAAAGACCTGTATGCAGAAAACTAGAAGACACTGATGAAAGAAATTAAAGATGATACAAACAGATGGTGAGATATACCATGTTATTGGATTGGAAGAATCAACATTGTGAAAATGACTAAACTACCCAAAGCAATCTACAGATTCGATGCAGGCCCTGTCAAACGACCAATGGCATTTTTCACAGAACTAGAACAAAAAATTTCACAGTTTGTATGGAAACACAAAACACCCCAAATAGCCAAAGCAATCTTGAGAAAGAAAACTGGAGCTCGAGGAATCAGGTTCCCAGACTTCAGACTATACTCCAAAGTACAGTAATCAAGACAGTATGGTACTGGCACAAAAACAGAAATACAGATGAATGGAACAAGATAGAAAGCCCAGAGATAAACCCACACACATATGGTCACCTTATTTTGGATAAAGGAGGCAAGAATATACAATGGAGAAAAGACAGCGCTTTTAATAAGTGGTGCTGGGAAAACTGGACAGCTACATGTAAAAGAATGAAATTAGAGCACTCCCTAACACCATACACAAAAATAAACTCAAAATGGATTAAAGATCTAAATGTAAGGCCAGACACTATCAAACTCTTAGAGGAAAACATAGGCAGAACACTCTATGACATAAATCATAGCAATGCAAGAGGGAAGAGATATGGGAACATATGTATATGTATAGCTGATTCACTTTATTATAAAGCAGAAACTAACATACCATTGTAAAGCAATTATACTCCAATAAAGATGTTTAAAAAAAAAAAAGTACCAGAGACAGTTGTGTATTGAGGTTAAGCTACCACCATTGGACCAGAAGATTTAATAACAATAATTAATTCCTTGTCATTATTTTTGTTAAGGCAGATGGTAAATTAATCTCAATGGGGTAAATTTCTGATTGGCAGGTAAAGGAATTGTAGGTAGAATTTTAGGTAATAAAGTGGGAGTTGATAAAGTCAAGAAGATGAGTGACATTGCAAAAATGTGTTTTTCACGTATTTGTGCTATTTTGTATAGTGTGCTCAGGGAAGTCCTCATTGATAATGAGACACCTGAATAATTCCCTGGCGGTCCAGTGGTTAGGACTCCACACTTTCACTGCCGAGGACACGGGTCCAGTCGCTGGTCCGGGAACTAAGATTCCGCAAGCCACGCGAGGTGGGGTCAAAAAAAAACCAAACCTAAATACATACACTTGAACTTACCATTCAACCCAAAACTTAACAACAACTTATATCTCCCTGTAATTCTTAATGGTAATTCTTTATTTGTCATTAACTATTTTCAGTAAATTGACTTATACTGTACTTCCCTGTCATTTTTATCTTTAATTTTAAAAGACAGTTCCTTAAGACTAAAATGTATTTGCAGATTTTATTTAAAAACTACATATATAAACATATAAATGTAGACAGAGCAGAATAATGGTGCATCCTTTCATTTACCTTCCACAATGATCAACTAATGTCGAATCTTGTTTCATAAATTTCCCCACTCAATCTCATTCCACTCACAGATTACTTTTTAGCCAATTTTATTTAAGTACAATTTGCATACAATAAAATCCACCACTTTGGCTGTGCATTTCTGTGAAGTTTTACAAGGCACACAATTGTGTAACCTCCTTTACTATCAAGTTATCAAGATACAGAATTTTCCCATCACACCAGAGAGTTCCCATGTTCCCTTTCATAGTCAATTCCCTATCCTTAGCCCCATTCCCGGGTAATGCTGTTCTCCACCCCTGTAGTTTTGCCTTTGTGAGAATGTAATATAAATATAATCATACAATATGTAGTCTGTATATGAATCTGGCTTCTTTTACTTAGTCTAGTGCTTTTGAGATTCATGTATGTTGCCAAAAATACCTGTATTTCGTTACTTTCTATTGCTGAGCAATATTCCATTGAGTAAATGTAGTATAGTTTGTTTATCCGTTCACCAGCCAGTGAATATTTGTTTTCTTTTGTTTTTTCCATTTTTTTGGCAATTGTTAATAAATATATCTACTCTTAAAAAAAAAAAAATTTAGGAACTTCCCTGGCGGTCCAGTGGTTAAGACTCCATGCTCCCAGTGCAGGGGGCACAGGTTCAATCCCTGGTCAGGGAATTAAGATACCGCATGTCGCATAGTGTGGCCAAAGGTTAAATAAATACATAAATAAATAAGTAAATTGGCTTGTTTGTTTTAAAAAAAAGAAGAATTAAAAATGTTAAATGAAATCATGTAAATTTTAACTATACATAATCTAGGAGTGATGGAAGGAGGGGGAACTTTCCGGCATAAAACCAAGGCATGAAAATTAAAACACCAATGATATGCCTTTTTTTGGCCAGGAAATGGACCTCTTACATTGCTGTTAGGAGTGAAAATTGGTACAACCTCTCTGAGTAGCATTTCGTTTGTAGATACCAGAAGTCTTAAAAATATATATGCCCTTACAAATATGTATGCCCTTTAATCAAGATATTAAACTCTAGGAAATTGTTATAGGGAAATAATTATGAATGTGTAAAAAGACCTGACCATAAGAATATTCATCACAATATTCTTAGGGAAAAATTGGCAACAATCCAAATAGGTACCAATGGTAAATTACTGAAACAAATGATGATACAATTAGACTACAATGCAGCTACTCACAATGACAGGATCAAAGTATTAGCTCACATAGAAAGATATATTGGTAATGGAAACAAAAAGATTACGAAAGAATATATACTATCATTCATAATTTGTACCATCTACTCTGATCACGTGTGTATGCCAAGCATCGATCACATAACAGGCTCTCAATAAATATGTTAAGTGCATGAACTATAAAATGTAATTGCATATATTATATATATAATCTCACAGAAATATTAATTACAAATATTAATTATACAATACAAAACTTTATACATTTTAATATTAATGATGTGTAAGATAAATTTTAATAACATAGGAAAATATGTAATATGTCATACTATTAAACAAAAACACAGAAAACAAATAAATTTAGTGAATATGCATAAAAAACAGACTGGAAGAAAAGACTGATTTATTTGGATAAGAGAATTATCATTGATTTTATTTTTCTTCTTTCTATCTTTCTATATTTTACAACTTTTTTGGCAAAGAACATTTTGTAATGGCAAAGAAAATATTTTGAGCAAGGTTTACGTTCAGGAATACTATGCATTTATTTTAAATTGTATTTTAGAAGAATACCCAGTGTGAGAAAATATTCACAGTATATTATTAAAATAATATGCTGGAAATACTATATTCAGCATGATTCCAATTATGCTTATACATACATACACAGACAAAGGAAAGAAACCATAAAGTTATGTTAAAATCTTAAGGGCTTTCTTTCTGAGTAGTAAAACTGTTTTCACTTCTTCCTTGTAATTTTCTGTATTTTCTAAATTTACATAAGGAATATCTCTCTTTTGTAATCAGGAGAAAGGGCAGCAGGAAAAGGGAGGAAGAGATGTTTATGCTTTTAAGAAATAGAAAATATATAGGTGGGGTGAAGGTCAAGCCATCAATCCTAACAGATTCTCTCAGCTTCATGGCAATTGGTTCTCAATGATAAACTTATTTTTCCCTCAAGTGCATATCTTCTACAACTATCTATGCTTATGCTTCTGAACACGATTGAAATATTAATGTATTCTTCTCATGTTGTCCTCTCATGTTGCCCACTCTCTATCTGAGCAATAAATCTATACTTTTCCAACCTCTAAAAGAGTGAGGAAACTTGCCCAAGGTGACACAACTCCTTACTGGTGGCAGTAGGACCAGAACACAATAGCCCTGGCTCCTAGGCCTGGATTATCCTCTTGGGAAACAAGTTCCTAAAATCCATTAAACAGTTTCGAAATGTTTGTTCTTTACGTACTCTCCTTCAAATCAGCAACAAGCAAAATTCTGACCACTTCTATTATGGATCCAATCCCAAACAGCCTCAAGGCCTCCTGTCTTGTGCAGAGAGAAGATACACTCAGATCATTAAGCAAACATTAGTGTGGACCACAATACTAGGTACCTAAGGAATATTTAAGAACTACTTTTCATTGGATTGTTATCCTACTTCACTGATGGGAGGAAGCCTGCAAGATGAATTGTAGAACCAGGAAAATCTAGTTGGGCTATCACCTACATGGGGTCTCCCTATCCACGTTTAAAGTTCCCTGGAATCCAATAAAGCTTCTACCAGCATCAGGAGGCTGGAACACTTAGGCAGAAACACCAACCATTCACACATATGCAAAGAAATATGCACACTTCACATACACTCACACAGCACTCTGCCAAGGCCCCCCCTCACAAAAAAAAAAAAGAAGAAACAAAACAAAATCTATTTCAGCAATCTGTCAAATCCATAAATGGGTTGTTATCTAATAACTCATAATAGGTTCTAAAACACATCAGCTCAGTCTTTCAAATGGTAAATTTCCATGAACTATTAATGAAACATTGCCCTATTTTTAAAAATTCCTCAAGTCTAGCGTTTGAAATCTAATCCAGTTCAGAACTCTTTAAACATCAAATTGAACCTCTCATTCACAGTAAACACGATGTCCAGAAAGCATCATTAGCCCTAAGTTAGTTAATGAAATGTTTGCTGCTGTTTCTTCCCATCATAATAAGAAATACTACACAATATGGGGTGATTAAAAGTCCATATGCCATATAAACCTCATGAATACACCTCTCTCCATTGCTTTAAGTATCAATCATATATAGGAAACTAATACTGTGACTTAATATTCTTTTAACTTGGCCAAAAACCTCTCCCAATCATCACATACACAGAAAAGCAGTAAAAACTAATTAACTTCTTTGCAAGTTAGTGCATAATTTACATCTCTGTATGTGTATTTAGGCCATTTTAATCTCATCCAAAAGAAGGAAGAACAGAGGCCTGAGGGGCTCTCTTGCTGTGGCTTCTACTACCACACTCTTAATCATGCTACAAAAAGAAAATAAGCAATTTCTTAAAATAAAGAACTCCACTGTAAGGTTTTTAATCCATCATTAATTTCCTCTTTCCTCATAAGACAGAGTTTCACATTTTAGAATTTAAGAGTGCTGAGATAAATATCTTTTTATGTTTTAAGGAAAACAGATTAACTTGAGGAAATCATGGCTTTTTGTTAGAAAGATAAAAAATAGTATATCAAGGAAAATTATACTAATTGAAGGCTTTCTAATAAAGCATGATTATTGAGCAATACTAAATTGGTTGTCTTGTGTGTCAAATTAATCTCTTCATTATGTGGAACCAGGCTGGCTATTTTATGTTTCAATCCATCTTTAAGAGCAGCATTTGATTAATCAAGATAAGGATGACGCTTTTTAGCTAGTGACAAATGATACATTTATTCAGGCCCTTTTTCAGATGATCCAAGCTACTGTGAGCAAAAGAAAAAGAAACGTCAATTTGGAAGATTAAATTAGTACACCAAGTTTAAACTCTTCACTTAGTCTAGCAAATGAGGTCAGAAGTAAGGATTAGTTAATGAGTAAATCTCCACCATAAAAAAGAATTATTATCTAATAAAGGGCATGCAAACTCTTCCAGATTATTTTATGTTAAGGAACATATAAAAAGTTGTATATTTGGGCTAATTTAAAGTTGGTGGATTTCAAAACAATGTGACAAAACACTTAATTTCAACTAAGCTACTGGCAAGTTACCATTACTAAAATCAGAACTGTTTTAAAAGACCCCTTTTGAAAGTAACTGTTAATACAGAATGAGAGGGCAACTCATCAGTCCTCTTCACTAAAGGTAACTATGTAACTAGTGTGGATAGTTGAATCTATCCATTTATAGCAATAGCTCTAATACAGGGGTTGGCAAACTACAGCCCAGCCCACAAGCCAAATCCAGTCTGCCACCTGTTCTTGTAAATAAAGTTTTATTGGAACACAGTTCCATAGTTCATTTATGTGTTGTCTATTGCTACTTCCACACTACAATGGAAGAGGTGAGTGGTTGCAACTGAGATCATATGGCCCACAAAACCTAAAATATTTACTATATGGCCCTTTACTGAAACTTTGCTGACCCCTGTTCTAATATACTGGTTTTCAAATTTTTAGCAGTAGAATCCTTTCAAACAAAATCTTATTTTAAAAAAAAATCTGAAAGCAATATTTTCAGCATACATTATTTTATAAATTAAAATGTAGAACATTTACTTAATATGAACTCAATCAATGATTACAAACAGCAGTTTTGTTGAACACAAAATAGAAATCAGGAGTGGTAGATGACAGCTACAGTCAGCTGTTAGTTGTAGAGTATCCTGAGTTTGCAAGGGAGCTTTAAAAAGAACTGTTACTATTTGCAACCACTTATCTGTGTGAATCAATTCTCTGCAACCAAAACAAAATAAAAAAACAGGGATACTGACAACTAACAGATGAAAGAAGTTTATTCCAAGAAACTGTACAAGTTAACCTGGCAGCCCAAGTGAACACACTGATCTCTAAGGTTTTAAAATTTAGCACCTAGCATTTTTGTTAGGTGTGCTTTTTATTTCCATTTTAAAAACAGATTCTTTTTAATGTAAAGAAATTTTTAGCTTGCCATGAGGGTTAACTGTATATATATAAAGTACATAAAACTGCCTGCTAAATACTCCTTCCCTACTTCTTATGAAAAATGGTTTCCCCAAATTTCAAACATGTGATCTTAGTAAGAGCTTCCATGGTCCCTGATAATACCACCTTCCCAGCCACAGAGATTGACCCAAGCCAATCCAATCATAGCCTATTCCCAGAATTCTTTAGGCATCAGAGGCAAGACATTTCCACTGACTCATTGATGCTAAGGAAGAAAGATATGAGGCCTGAATGTTGCCAGAGATGGTACTTTTCAGTCTTGTAGAAGAATTGGATATAAGAGAATGATACTGGTATACCAGGAGAAACAGAGGTTTAAAAATGGAAAGAGTCTTAGTGACACTGACGACTATGGTTCCAATAATTCTTAAGACATAGCTACATCCCTGTCCTCTCTGCAGTTTGATTACAAAAGCCAATAAATTCCCTCCCTTTTTGTCTGAGGTAGTGTGAGCTAGGTTTGGGTTGAGTATCCTAACTGATAACACACACACACACACACACACACACACACACACACACACACACACACATGCATAAATGTTTTCGCTGCAAATGTATGGGTGAAAGTCTAGAAGGATACTTATGATAATGGATTTTTGTCATTCTTTCTGGCTACCCATTCCATGAACTCCTTTTCTCAATTTTTGTAATCCTCCCATTCTTTATAAGTCTTAGTGAAAAGTCAGTTGCAATGGTTCAAGGACTTTATTATTAGAGCTTCACCTAGGGAAGTGGTAAGATAGACCCAAAGAATGGGATAGATTTGTGAGCATACTGAGAGGTAAATTTGCCAGAGTTTGATGTCTGAATGGACATGGGAGAGGATGTAATGAAAGCTGTCAAGGAAAACTTCCAAGTTTCTTGCTTCGGTAACTAAATGGTGATGCCATCATCTAAGACAGAATGAAGAAATGGGCAATTCCAGTTGGTCTTTAGTTAAGTTCTGAGTACCTATGAGATTTGTAGATAGAGTTGGAAATGGCATTCACAGATGCCATGTAGAGCAGAAATGTAGGTGCACGAATCATCAGCATAAGACGATGCTAACTGAAATCATGAGATTGAAGAAGATCATCCAGGGAGAATTTGAATGTGAGAAGAGCAGTGAAAAGAAAAAAATGGAATCCAGGGGAATATGTTAGGGACAGGCAAAGAAAATAAAAAGGATCTCACAAAAGAAATGGAGAGACAGCAGTCAGAGAGATTGAAGGGAAACAATAATATGCATTACATAGAAGCCAGAGGCATACAGGACCTCAAAAAGGAGAACTTGGCCAACTACATAAAATTTGACAGAAAGATCAGATAAGAATGAAAAATGTCTGTTGATTTTGTGATTCGAATGTACCCACAAAGTACATAGTATGGGTATTTCTGGGAGTGCTAGTCTGGAAACAGTCCCTTTTAAAAAAACGTATTTAGGGATCTAGAATTTAAATGTATATAATGGAATCAAGAATACAATGTCAATACAATAAAAGTCTGTTCTGATTTGACCTGCCTGTCATTTTCAAGTGATTAAATTCTGATTCTAGATGAGGAAGGCAATATTTTACATCTCTGTAGGCTCAGAAGCCATGGACCATGTTTCTTCACACAGCTGAAGGAATTACAGATGATCTACTCTTGAATATATACACACACTCTCTCCTCTGTTTTTATTACATTTTAAATAAGACTTTAAAAATGCTAAATACACTAGAGGAAAAAGAAACAGCATGGATGTAACCCCCTACTAATGAGGCACTAATGCATAATTATTAATAATACACGTACTTCTCTCTATAGACGAATATTTATAAACACTGAAACAGTCTAGTTTGCAGTGAACTCTCATGTACAGATTGTTTTTCTCTTGTGGTTTGTCCTTTTTTTCTTATTGTGGTAATATTTAATGAATTTCACGGGCTCTGCTCATTTTCTGAAAATACTGAATGAACCTGTATACATAATATATGCTGCCTTCAATGAGTATATAAAGATATTAAGCTACATTAAACACACTACCATCAGTAAAAGTAGTCAGTTATCTCTATTTTAAATACTTAGCATTAAGCTAAAACATAATATGTTAAAACAAAATCGGTTGAATTAAGTAATTCCAACGTATGGAGTTTAGAGAGAAGATCAGAAGAATACAATTAAAGTAATTCAGATTAAACACTGATAAGGCTTGAGGAAGCCCATTAAATAGAATCCTTTTCTCAGCCCTAGTTCTGAACCAACTGAGAGCCAAACAAGAGATAGAGATCAGAATACCAGTATTACCAACAAAGACCAGTCCAAGTCAAAGGACATGGCTTAGGTGTGTGTCAGCAGTGGATGGAAGTAACTTCCTTCACTCTGTCCCATGCAGTGCTGAAATGCAGGCCTATCTGGCTATTAGGAAGATCAAGCGTTGAAGGAAAGTATTCTCCAAAGACCACATCACGTAAATGCTGTCATTTGTTCATCGAATTTCTATTTCAGAAAATTCATATGGAAAATCATACAGTGCAGAATGTAATCTGAGGAATGTTTTTGCTCAGTGTTAACCTTCCTTAGTTGGCAGCTGAATTTTAATTCAAGGAGTTATGATTCTGGGCTCAAGCCCCGTCCCTACAAATGAATCTATAGAGTCATAGTCAATGCATATCTGTAGACTTATGATTATATCTTGACAAGTAGAACCAGAGAGAAATGAAGCATATAGCTATGTGTTTATACCCACCCTGCAGTTGAGAGAAAGCAAAACAGACATGACTGAAGTCAGTTAATAATTATTTGTATTATTAGGGGGGATGGGAGTTACCTACTGCTCAACTCTTTAGTTTCCATGGGGAGGAATTTTTCTCTTTCCCCACCCCTTTCTCCAACCCACAGAGGTACCATGAGTTACCTATATAGTGATTGTGGGAGAGGAATTGAGCGTACAAAGCCTAACCGCTTTTTCTCACTGCATGTGTGTATGTGTTTATATGCGTGTGCATATGTTCAACTGCTCATAGGAAGCACACATTGTGCATTGTATGAACAGTATTAATCACTCATTCAACAAGCCTTTACTGAGTAACTACTATATTCCAAACAGTAGACTAAGCCATAGAGATACAAAAATGAGCAATTAAAATTCCTGAATCCTGGGCTTCCCTGGTGGCGCAGTGGTTGAGAGTCTGCCTGCCAATGCAGGGGACACGGGTTCGTGCCCCGGTCTGGGAAGATCCCACATGCCGCGGAGCGGCTGGGCCCGTGAGCCATGGCCGCTGAGCCTGCGTGTCTATAAGCTGTGCTCCGCAACGAAAAATTCCTGAATCCTAAGAAATAATGCCCCCTAAAAAAAGTTCAAAGATATAATGTACCAAATTTTATTCAAGAAATAATGCTACCAATAATCCAAATATATAAGAGAATTTGTGAAAAAAGTAGCTTGTCAGACTAGAAAGGTGTAAAGTTGGACCACTAAATAAGGAGTATTGAAATATACAGGTAGCCATCTGAAAAAAAGCAAACTTTTATCCATACCTCACACCTTAAACCAAATTAAATTCCAAATAGATCAAAGATTTTCTAAATGTACAAAAATAAAATCTCAGAAGTTCTAGAAGAAGACATGGGGAAATTTTTTTATAATCTTAGAATAGGGAAGGTCTTTCTAATTATGACTCAAAACCTGAAAGCTCTGTTCTCATCTGAGGTTTGACTAGGGAAGGATCTGTTTGCAAACTCCCTCATGTGGTTAGCAGAATTCATGGCATCTTACTTTTTCAACACCAGCATAAGAGAGAGCAAGTCTCTGCTGCTTCTAGTCTCTGACCTCTAGACTGTGTTTTTTTTTTTTTTTTTGCGTAGGTGGGCCTCTCACTGTTGTGACCTCTCCCGTTGTGGAGCACAGGCTCCGGATGTGCAGGCCCAGCGGCCATGGCTCACGGGCCCAGCCGCTCAGCGGCATGTGGGATCCTCCTGGACCGGGGCACGAACCCACGTCCCCTGCATCAGCAGGCGGACTCCCAACCACTGAGCCACCAGGGAAGCCCTCTAGACTGACTTTTAAAGGAATCACCCGATTACGTCAGCCCCACCCAAAGGGATAATCTCACTTTTGATTAACTTAAAGTCAAGTAGTTACTAACTTTAACTAGATGTTCAAAATCACTTCACTTAAAACATATTCTCTTGGTTAAAAGCAAGTCACAGGTTCTTCCCTCATTCAAGAAGAGGGAATTATACAAGGGCATCACTCAATAAGATCACCTTAGGGTGTGTGCCACATCTCCCTAACACATAAAGAGTTCCAAGAAGTCTATTTTTAAAAATCTAGTAGAAAAACTGGCAAAGAGGAGCCTCCGGGAAGATGGCGGAAGAGTAAGACGCGGAGATTACCTTCCTCACCACAGATACACCAGAAATACATCTACATGTGGAACAACTCCTCCTACAGAACACCTACTGAATGCTGGCAGAAGACCTCAGACCTCCCAAAAGGCAAGAAACCCCCCACATACCTGGGTAGGGCAAAAGAAAAAAGAATAAACAGAGACAAAAGGATAGGGACGGGACCTGCACCAGTGGGAGGGAGTTGTGAAGGAGGAAAGATTTCCACACACTAGGAAGCCCCTTCGCGGGCGGAGACTGCGGGTGGCGGAAGGCGGAAGCTTCAAAGCCGCGGAGGAGAGCGCAGCAACAGGGGTGTGAAGGAAAAAGCAGAGAGATTCCCGCACAGAGGATCGGTGCCGACCGGCACTCACCAGACCGAGAGGCTTGTCTGCTCACCCACCAGGGCGGGCGGGGCTGGGAGTTGAGGCTCAGGCTTCGGTCGGAGCACCGGGAGAGGACTGGGGTTGGCGGCATGAGCACAGCCTGCCAGGGGTTGGTGCGCCGCGGCTAGCCAGGAGGGAGTCCAGAAAAAGATCTGGACCTGCCAAAGAGGCAAGAGACTTTTTCTTCCCTCTTTGTTTCCTGGTGCGCGAGGAGACGGGATTAATAGCGCTGCTTAAAGGAGCTCCAGAGACGGGTGCGAGCCACGGCTAAAAGCGCGGACCCCAGAGACGGGCAT